>NC_090870.1:24408310-24415810 GCF_036669935.1 Montipora foliosa | reverse complement strand
TGTGGGTTGGGTTGGGTGATACACTTTGTAGGGGACTTAATGTTTTATTGTGTTGTCACCTGCCTTTGTTGGCAAAGTGATTAAACAAATAGATAAATAAAATAAATAAATGAAACTACATTATTGTTAATCACATATTTAGGTTCCACTTGGACTCATCTTCAAAGATGAGAGTGTCAATGAGGAGGACGTATACAAAACATGGACCCCAGGTCCATGGATCACCACTGTGGACCCGGTCCATAGACCTCTTCATGAACCCGGTCCATGGACTACCCCTGTGGACCACCCCTCATTTTGTACAGTTTCAAGCAGAAAAATCTTTAGAAGCGAAAGAGAAGCTATCCTGGCACTTATCTGGACAATTTAAGCAATAATTATTGTCTCTCACAGAGACATGAAAAATTCAGGAGGCTTCAACGGGATTCGAACCCATGAACTATGAAGCCATTCAGTTGGGAGAAGGTCATGTTTTGCATACGTCCTCCTCTTGGGGCCTTACAATGCCTTTTTTGCCTGGCCTGGCTTATGCCACGCTGGTAGGTCTCGACTCAACCCAGCGGTTGAGGGATGTCACTGGATCAAAACCCTGACCGGACCAACACACAGGGTCTTTAAATAACTGAGGAGAAAATGCTGCCTTTGTAATGACATCTGCAAATAGTTAGACTCTCTACTCTTCTCAGATAAGGACGATAAACTGTAGTTTCCTGTAACGGCCGAAGAAATGTTTTGTCATTTGTTTTTTCTTAATTAACCGCGTAAGGTTGTGCTAGACGATCTTCGTGTGTAGACGAGGTTTGCGTGTACATATCACGCTAGCATTTATCATGTTGTAGTATGTAGGTAGGTATATGTGCAAAAGCAGTCTGGCAAAGTTCCCCACAAAATGTTGTTCATTCACCCTAAAAAGCCACTAGGGAGGTGGTAAACTACATATTAGGTGGTATAGGTGTCTATCAGAGAGACAAATGTTTAAAACAGTAGCCCATACCTAGGAGCGACGTTTTCACAGCCCACGATTTATTGACGTCGTAGCGTCACCGAACGAGAACTGTCTTTGTTTCTTGCGGAAAAGGTAGTCTAAAAATAGATTGGTCCACAAAACTGCCTTGAAATTGGCTTAATATGTAAGTTGTTCGCTCCTAGTCGTGGGCTCGTGCTTAAATTGTTCAGATAAGTGCGACAATCACTCTCTCTTTCGTCTAAAGATTTTTCTGCTTGTAACTTTACAAAAAAAGGGGTGGTCCACAGGGGTAGTCCATGGATCTGGTCCATGAAGGGGTCCATGGACCGGGTTCATAGGGGTGGTCCATGGACCTGAGGTCCATGTCCTGTCACACTCGATGTCTTCTGCCAACCAATCAAAGTATATCTCAAGATCATAATCCTTGTCCATCTTTGCAACTGTATAGGTGAGATTTACTTTGTTTGGACTTCCTTTAATTTCTAGTGGATTTTGAATCAGAAGGATATTTTTAATAGTGTCTTCAGTGAACTTTGTTGCTGTTGCAGTTAATTCCACAAGTGGAGTGTCTGAAGTTTTCCATAACAATCACGACAAGCAGCCATCTTATTGCTTTGATTTGATAAAGGTACTGGTAAGTGCTAGAATCCTATAAAGCAATAAGTCACGAGAAACTTAGACTTGCCACAAGTCGACCTCACGAGAATCCCAGAAGAAAATGTTTTGGCGAGCGATACATGATTTTTCGTAAGCGAAGTAGATGGGCAAGCGACGAAGTCGCGAGAGGTCGTCCTTCGTCCGCGAGCTATCCACATGGGACGGCCCATGAGACGAAGGACTTTTGAAAGTCTACAAGAAACTTTAATTGTAGTTTGTAACTTACTTTTCGATGCCGTTAGTTTTCAACAACTCATCAAATGCAGGTTCATGGGAGAAAGACATATTGTAAGCGTTTCAATGCCTCAGTATCAATTTCCGATCTTTGACTTGCTCATCAAATGTTTAACTGAATAATTATTGTCGAACATTTCTTTCAAAAACGAAAGACCAGGAACCAAATTAGGATGCGTTCTCGAGGAACGAGAGAACGCATCCTAATTTGGTTTCGCAGGCTTCGCAGACGCGAGAAATCGAGATTTTTTGTGGACTGCAAATTGACCGCCCCTATAAGGTTTTTGCAGGGCTTTGGGCCTCGTTTTTGTGTCCATCTGCCACGTCATGCTTGTTCTCTTTTGTGGCTTCTTTCGTTGTTTTTTGGGGTTTTCTTTGAACAGGTTTTTAACTCTGATTGCATTCGACAAAAAAGGAGAATGCAGTCCCAATGCAGCCTGGAGTGAGAGTTTTTTGGTCGGGCGAAAACAAATTACATCATCGCAAAGCACGTGTATACGAGACGATTTGTTCGCGATCGCTCGTTTCTAGAAGTTTTTATTCTGGACCGAGCGTTACCTGTTTGGTCAGGATGTGAGATGACGTGCTTTTGTTACATAGCTGGGACAACATTATTTATTCTGTTCACGAACACGACCTTGAATCGCCTTGGCTTTGGGATGTTAACCGTACGCGTGGGAACAGCCATATTTCATTGGCTATAGTTTGATTACATTTGTTGACTTTAATATATACATGTAGTTGCAGTGGCCACAAATAGTTCAGTCTGTTTCCGGCGAAGGTCGACCTTGAATCGATGGAAGAGTACTCTGGAGCCAAGACCTATAAGAGCAAGCCAGAACTAAGGAAGGGCAATGTAAAAGCTGACTTATTTTTATTCATCGGCAAAAATAAAAATTATTGCCGGTCGCAGGGAGTTTGTCCGGGAGTTTGTTAAAATTATGCGACAGCAAATGTTACAGATTTTAGCTGATATTTGTGCTTCCATCTCAGAATAGAATACATGGAGTACTAGATGTAACACAAGTATTCTTTTTAAAATTTAGCCTTTATGCTTAAACATTACCAGTAAAAGTGAAAATGAGATGTTTTAATAACATGAATTTGCGAGTTTACCGAAACTGGAGCCGTCACGCAACGTGTCATCAAAGGTGATATCAATATCCACAGAACAACAGTGGACTTTGTCAGTATTTTATATTTCTATAAAACTTCAGTCGTTCACAGTAATGATTTCAGCAACAGACGACAATCATCACAGGCGGAGAACGCACTCCTAATCTTTGATTACTACTAGTTAATAGATACGGGCCTATGGGGGGTGGGGTGGAAGTGTTATTTTAGTCCGGCATAATTTGAGCATTTTACCTCCAGCCGAGCATAATTTCGAGCATAATACCCTGGTTTCACGAGTGACGTCCGAAATCATAATACTCTATTTTTCGAGCATAATCCGACAGACCCTATCACTAAAGGTAAAACAAGACATCACTGAAGGCAAGTTATTTGCAAACGACAGTCAATCTGAGATTATTACTACTACCTGCTGTGAGCCAGCTCTGAAAGGAAATTCGAATTCACTTTCGTCTGAAACAAAGAAAAGCATTTAATTGCCTTTCTACTGCAAAACTGAAACACTAAACACCAAACAAAAGGGCCATTCAAACTTAAACAACTGCGATTTGCAAAGGCTCACCTCTACTTTCCCCCATCTTCTAATGCATCTATCAATGTTAAGCCCGAGGGGGGGGGGGGGGGTATTTGTTTTCTATTGCCTTCCCCACCATCGGGAATTTGACTAAGAATCTGGGTCCCAGAGTGGGGACGTTTCCTTTTTTTGCGCGGAGCAATGGGACGAATGTGCTCGGCTCTGCGCCGGCCATCTTGGAATTGAAGTAGCGCGGCTAAAGCCCTGACGGTGGATACTTTGACCAAAAATACTTCAAAGTCAAATGCCCCACATATGCCCAGGGTCCTCCCCTCCCCTCCCCCCTCCCCCCCTCCCCCTCGGGCTTAACATTGATTGATGCATCATTGACAAAAGAAGGACCAAATCACGTGATCAAAATGGCGGGAAAAACTAAAGGCGCGTAAGGGCCGCTTTACACGGTTCGATTTTTGATTTTTTTGCTTTATGATTGTTGTGTACGTCAGAAAAAATGCATTTAAAACATGTTTCAAAACGCTACGACAATCGTAAGTCATGTCGTAGGCCTCTCGTGAGCTTGCCGCATGCGACAAAAATCGTACAGTGTAAATAGGCCCTAACATTCTGGACGCGCAAAGGGAGGATCCTGACTCGGATCCTGGCTTTATTCTTAGTTTATCTCAATCGGACCATGTACGTTAATGGTCAATGTGTAATGAAAGTGAGCGAATGAAAGTGGAGCATTGCTGGGTTTTTTCCTCAGGTAGTTTAGGAAGACTTGGAAAAAGCCATCTGCAACTAATTAAGAATGCTAAGAAAGGCAGGTGCAGTAAACGCGGCAATTAAAAGTGAAATTAAGGACAGCTATTAACAAGCTATTTTAGAATAGTTCTACAAATTAGCCCTTAGGAGGCATCAGAAAACTATTCACCATCATTAGCACCCTGTTTGTTTATCCGACGCCACTTTTGTGAACAAAGCAAATTGAATGAATGGTGAGCTGTAAGTTAGGCGCCATTCAAGAGTATTAAATAATCCAGCGATCCCATCTCTGACGGACTATTGACTGCCTTTTCTGCGGGTCATGTCATGAAGTAATTATCCCTTCGCTGTGTGCAGTGTTCAAATGACTCATAAACAGGCTTTCTCTCAGTAAGAGTTTGTTTCGCTCTTGATTCAATACACTGAGATTAAAGTAATCATTCCTGTACAGGAGACATTTACTTTCCCGATTAACTTTATTTCGATTTTTTTACCGTGGCAGCCAAGCAGTGTGAAGTCAGTTCATGCAAATCTGGCAACAACATGAAACCTTAGCGTCGCTGTTTGAATTATGGAAGAAGTGAGCACCGTAGGTGTTAGACGTCATACAAGTGCGTTTAAGTTAAACAAAATTAAAAAACACGACAATATCATGGTCAGAGATCACAAAACAGCGAAAGCAAAAGCGGCTATGTGACGCTATATGGCATGGCCTAGTCTAGACCAGTTCCTGGTAGGCGTCTTGTTTTAATCAGATTTTGGCTCTTCATCAATGATTTTTCTAATACCAGCCTCATCTCCTATTTTTCCTTATGAATGGCTCCTTTGAAATTGAAAATCCCCTAGATGATTTTAATTATGGTAGTTAAAGCAATTGACGGTATAAATAGATCGCGAGCGAACGGACATTCAGACCCAAATCTTTTTTACACCTATAATCTTCAGAAAGTCAAGGCGTCAACATGAAGTCAGGGTCCATATTAGCCCAAATTTTCATTTTTGCTCTTTTAGCTGCAGCGTTCTTGGAAGAAACTGATACTGCAACAACGTACGGTAAGGTAAGGACAAATAATCACTCCATGGTAATCCATGGTGAAATTCTTCAATCGCTTGCATTGCGGACAGTGCATGCAGTATCATCTTATCGGTGTCTAAAGTCTTTCTGTGACTAGACATAGAGCAAAAGTACTCAGTGTTGTTGGAGATTTCACTATGCTCTGATCCGATCCAGTCGACTCTAAAATCCCTAACATTCTCGACCCGGGATTAAGTTGGTATTGTTGCCTATCATGAATTACAGATCGATGAAGATATTTTTCCTAAAAACAAGGTAATTCTATTGATACGTTCAAAATGATAATGACAATTTTTTCCTCACTAGTTATTGTATCCACGAACTTCGCCAACACGCCAAAACAGACTATTAATTTTATCAAAGTAGGGATGCTAATCAAACTAGGGATGAAGAGCCATGATGCATCATCCACTTTTAGTTATTTAGCCTCAAATCCACTTGAGTATTTGTCATTCATTCATTAATCATAAGAAGATCTAGAATAGTTGATTATCCCTGTTACATAAGAGTACTCACTTCGTAAGTACATTTCTCAAGACTAACGTCATTGGCAAAAATTTGTTTTTTCCTCATTTTAGCGG
Organism: Montipora foliosa; assembly: GCF_036669935.1. Classification (NCBI taxonomy): domain Eukaryota; kingdom Metazoa; phylum Cnidaria; class Anthozoa; order Scleractinia; family Acroporidae; genus Montipora; species Montipora foliosa. The sequence goes on along the minus strand of NC_090870.1, from coordinate 24,409,886 downwards.
CTGGTGAGGAACTATAGACGAAGTCTGTGTGAAACGGCACGTAAACTTCACTGTGAAAGGGAACTTCGAGATCAACCAGAGGCAGAGCAGACTCAGAGGATGCCGGAGGTGTTTCGATAGCTGCCGCCATTACTGCACAGTCGGCTCTGTCTGAATAAAATCCCTGAGCATTTTGTGTTTATAAAGTTCTTGTCAAAATGCTGCGTTTTCACGTATAAACAATAAAAAGAAACTATCCAAGTCTAAACTCGGAGTGGGGTGTTGTTTAGGGAATGAAAACTCCAGAGAATGCAATTAATTTAATCGTTTGTTATTTTCATTTTTCCTTTCCCCAATGCCTCAACAAATGACGAGTAAAGAAATATTTAACGAAACCACACTCCTGTGAGAAGATAAGCTATAGAACATCCCAGTTTGCCTTGCATGGGCAGTGGTGTTTCATCATTCTGTGGCACCTTAAAATATGAGGCATATTATCTTAGGGTGGGGTTAATCATGAAAAACTGAGCCGGCCAGTTTTCGAACCATTTCTCACGTGAGAGATTTATACACACGAAGTCGAAGTGGAACATCTCAGAAACGGCCACCCTTGGTTCAGACTATAATGATGACGTTGCAGAAAGGCTCTTGGAGGGATGGGAATGTCCCGTTGTCAGCAAAAACGTTCCATTTCTTTCGCTGCGTCGCTACATTTTATCACCATAAAATTAAACTCTCGTTCTTCGGTAGACTTTTTCGATGAAAATATGCCGGGATGGTATTTATGTACTTGTTTAAATCTGGATTAAATCGAAGCACATGGCTTTGACGTTTTATTTATTTTAACTTTGCATTCCAAATCAATTTAGGATACAAAATTAAAGCGATTCGTAACGTTTTGCCAGGTTTGAAAATATCCCGTTTTGAGTTCCAATTCTATCAGCCAGCATTTTCCACGCTCTAAATGAGAAGGTTGTTTTACACTGGGTGCATCCAGCTTTGTGGCACTTTAAAGGTTGTAGGCTGTTTTTTCTCCAACTCAACAAAGATCTACATACGGGCGAGCAGTTCCATGAAGATTCTTCCATGTGGTGACTAACGTATTCTGAACACTCTCAGGACCCTCTGTTCCTAAGTAGATTTTCATAGTCCAGGTTTCTGCTCAGAACCGTTCTGAGAGCCTACCGTTTGTCATTCCTCCGTTTTTGCGTTTTTGGATTTGGGAATAAACACAACTGAGGTTTGACAACTCATTGATCCCGGAAATGCTCAGCTCCCGAGATGACATTTCATCACCAATCTTCACCAGCTGAAATATGCCCATAAGGTAGTCCAGTGGAGGCGAATAACTGCGTTCACCTGCACCATAACGCCTTGGATAAGTACATTGTCACCTTGGCAACGAAGTTGCCTTCGGTGTCTTGTGAGCGCTATAGTGTTTTACATAAGATGATAAAATGCCAGTTGAAATGTTATTTTAGGATGTTCATAGCTGATAGAACTGTCACCGGTATTAAATAAAGTTGTGCGCATCTCATCTTCGTGGCTGTTTGGAAGTGAGTTGATCTACCTACACTCTTTTGCGTGAATAGGCCGC
>NC_090870.1:24358310-24403310 GCF_036669935.1 Montipora foliosa | reverse complement strand
CTGACGTTTCGAGCGTTAGCCCTTTGTCAGAGCAAATAGAGGAATTGTGGGTGTTGTTGGTTTTTATGCAGGTGTGGAAGAGCTTTGCCATTGGTGGAAATCTGGTAATATGAATTTGTGAATAAATTAATGGAATGAGAGGCGTTCATTGATTCCGTGAGGATGGAGTGTACCTAGTTGAAAGATGAATTTTTGTTCCAGATTCTTGCGGATTTCTGTGTTCCCGTGGTGTAAGGATAGGCCGCAATTTGTCATGTTGTGGTAGGAGTGATTAGGAAGATTAAAATGGCGCGCAACTGGTTTTGATGCATCTGTGTCGTTTTTTTCTTCATCTTGTAGGTGTTCACGACACCACAGTCTCTTTAGAAACTAGAAATTTGCATTATTTTAACCTCGTAATCTTGAACTTTTCGTTCTTTGGCGGACGCATAAACAACAATATCCACCACAATTTTCATAGAGCGAGTTTCAATGGAGTTTCGTAAAATCAAAACCCAGGTAATTACTTTGGCCAATCAAAAAGGACGGAGACAATCCAGTAAACCAATCAAAACTCGAAGTTATTACACGTAGCCGACACAAAGCGCGGGAGAATGTGCACTCGCGAGCCACGATTGGTTTTGGTTTCACTTCTGATTGTTTAAAAAGGGGCGCGTCCTCCCTCAACCTTAGCAAAGCTGCAAGGACGTACCAAGAATTGTTTTCGGGGGAGGGAGTAGTCACCACACACACGACATTGGAATTTTGTATACCAGTAAGGAAGTTAGTTGGACGGTTTCCCTTCATGCTTTAGATCAACTACTGAACAAGTTTCTCTTAGCCCGAAGGTGAAAAAACCAGCATGATAAATGTGAAAAGCGGCTATAAAGTTGCTTTCTCTTGCGCAAAAAATGCTGCTTTGCAAACAGCTACTGTAACCTTGGCTAATGAACTATCAATAACATGAAAGGTGTTTACTCTTCATGGCATCCCAGATAGTGAAGCATATATTATGACAAAGACAACAAATTTTATTCAAGATCCAAAAAATAATTAAATTTAAAAAGCCATCTTGTAAAGGAAAGGCTAGAGGTGAACCCTAAACCCAAAAAGTGTAAGACATATATGGATTGCGCACAATAAAATATATATATAGAATATGGAATTGGAAATTATTTACAAAAGCTAAGAATACTGACGATTAACAAAAGTGACAGATAATTAGCTAATGGATATCTAAGAAGCGCTTCAGTGCACTCTTAAAACGGCTCAGCCTCCCATGCAGCCTCAACAATAGGTCCTGGCAGCTATTCAAGTTCCGCACAATTCGTATATATAGGAAAAGAGTATTTATATGGATTGCACTTAGCTGGCTTAGCGTATAACTTAATATACGAGTGGTTTGCACGGGTTGAATTGCACTTGGTAAACTCAAAGAGATCGTCAAAGTTTAACTTGTCTATATCAAAAACAATCCTGTAACATTCAACTAAAGAAAGATATATCTACGTGTTTCAAGTGTAGGTCACTTCAGCTTCCTTAGACGATCTTCGTATTTCCATCTCCTCACGTATTTGCCCAAGAGCAAACAGAGAAGCTCGTCGCTGAACTTTTTCTAACGCTTATGATATCCTTACATAAGTATGGATTCCAGACCGGGGCAGCGTATTCAAGAACTGGGCGCACAAGAGATTTGTATAACGTAGAAAATGCATCCCAATTTGACAAGCCTACTGTTTTGTGAATCAAGCCCTACAATTTGTTGGCGTTATTAACGGTCACATTGACGAGTTCAAGATAAATCCGAAAGGACTATGATACCCAGGTCCTTGACACACTTTACGATTTTAAGCCTCTAATCCAGTGAATATATATGCGGGGAGCGAAAGATCTCGTTTGTGCGTTATACGTAATACTTCACACAATCACCTTTCAATTATGGCGCATTTTACTGGGTGTAGCATCAGATCTTAACACTGTTAAATCTGGAATACCGCAGGGTTCTGTTCTAGGACCGACCTTATTTTCTCTTTACACAAGTGATTTACCTGAAGCTAAAACCACTGCGACAACCTACATGTTTGCTGATGATACAACCCTATATTGCATTGGCGATTCTATCGACGCAGTAAGTTCTGAACTTAACAAAGCTTTAGAAGAGCTTCTATACTGGTGCAAAACAAACTCCCTTGTGCCTCATCCAAAGAAATGCGAAGCAATGATCCTCCATCGTGGAAGATTCACTGGCCCATTGAAAGAGTTAACGTTGGCCCAGCACACCATCAAATGGGTTACATACTCTCGTTTATTAGGCGTATTGATAGATGATCAACTAAACTGGTCTAAACATGTTAGTGTTGTTAAAAAAAGCTTTGTTGATAAGTTAAACTTGTTAAAACGTAGCAGATTTCTTCCAAAGAATATGTTATTAGACTCGTATTTTAGAGTTATCATGCCGTCGATCGTATATGGTATATCAGTATGGGAAGGTCTCACAAATAAGGAAGGTTTTAAGGCATTAGAAGCACTGCATTGTAGAGCTGCGAGAATTATCTTTGAGTTACCTTGGGAGATGTCTAATGCAGATGTTATGAAAAAGGCTAATTGGTCTTCTTTAGCCTCTACGTATAAAATTAGCTTAGCTAAGCTTATGTATAAAATCCACAATAACCTGACTCCAGACGCTATGTCAGTTATTATTAAGAACAATAACATCAAGCGATATCAACTTAGGAAAAAACTGAAAATTGATGTCCCTCGTTTTAACACCAACTACATGAGGAACTCTGTAGCTCGTAGAGGAGCAATAGTTTGGAACACGTTGGTTCCTCAACTTAATAACGATATAGACAATGTAAAGAAATACGCGATAATGGCAAGACGGTCAAAGGCTCTGCTACAACTAGATTTCGACTGTATCTCCCCTCAAACATTAAATAGAAGGGAAGAAGATTTTAAGTATAATTAGTGTTAATAAATAGTCGATACTTGAGTACCACCCTGTATTTTAGAATTTTGAGCTTTTATCGTTTTAGACTTGTAAGTAGTAAGTAGCTATAAGATTTTAGCTGGTGTATATCCTATTTATTTTCTAATTCATTAAGTTATCTCACTTAATTATTTAGACACGACCCCACAAGCGAAGCATCGCTTTAAATATTCATCGTGTATAAATAAAGATTATTGAAAGATTATTGAACGTAAGTCGCGGCGTCGCACGCAGCAAACATACCAATGAGAATTCAGAATAGACAAGAAAAGAGTGGATTCTACTCTATTATGAATTCTCATTGGGTTTTTTTTCTAAGCGCGCCGTCGCCACTGCCGTTCCCGTTTTGTTGCTAAATTAAGGAGCTTATTAAGCACACGCGTTTTTGAGACGCGGACGGCAACCGGAAGAGAACGCTTCGCATGGCAGGAGAGTGGTGTCCCCCAGATTTTTATACTAGTCCTTTTTAATGGAGAAAATATACTTAGCTATGTAAATGTGGTTGTGTGGGGACACGTTAAAAGGGAAAACAGCTAATCTCCTTAATTTATCAACAAAACGGGAACGGCAGTGGCGACGGCGCGGACGGCAACCGGAAGTGAGCTGTTTTCCCTTTTAACTTGTCTTCACACAACCACATTTCATTGCCAAGTTTCTTTTCTCTATTAGACATGATTAGTACAAAGATCTGGGAGACACCACTGCCCTGACTGGCGAAATGTTCTCTTCCGGTTGCCGTCCGCGTCTCAAAAATGCGCGCGCTTAAGCTCCCTAGAAAGTGGAGAAGGGGATTTATAAGCGCGCGGTGTTTGGCAATAGCGCGCGCTGCTTGTCAGTTGATGTACGCGCAAGCGAGAAAATTATATAATTCATACTGTAACGGACATTTGTTTAAAAAGGGAGTCAAAGTATAGTATTTACCATCCTACAAACGCGGGACATTTGTTCATACGGACAAGGCGCATTGTTGATTTTATAAGCTGTGTTTACTTCTTTCGACAGCATGATGTCATAAAGGACCTTAAATGTAAGAAATAGAAACAAACCGCGAGGTAAGATGGAGAATTTACCAAACGAGGTTCTTTCTCAAATACTTGGGTTCATTCATCCTGTTTACGATAGACTCGTCATGTTTTCTCCCGTATGTCACCGATGGAATGAAGTCATTCACAAGACACCATCTCTTTGGGAGCATTTTCATCTTCAGCTTGTGGAGCTGTCCACACTGGAGCGAGAAATCGCCTTCAGGTGTCTTAGGGAATTTAATGCATTTATCAAATGCATAAGAGTCCCGGCGTTGGATGAAGTATTTGGTTATGACATCTGGCTGTTTATTCGCATCATAACCTTAGAGATGACAAACATAACTTGTCTCGATATACCTACCTTTCCTTGGAACCTTCAACAGCTTGTGGCATTAAAAAGCGCCAAAAATCTTAAGGAACTGAACCTTTACGGTTTCTGGGATTTGGCAAACATGGAAAGGAATCATTCTTTCTCTCAGCCAGCGTCTTTGATTAATCGTGGTCATCTTCAGCTACTTAAAGTGAATTTTACTCAGCTAGAGGTATTAAAACTATCGATTAACATGCTTCGAACATCCGGAAAGGCATTCATGGACTTTTTAAATGCCCTAAAATTGAAAGATCTTCAAATATCCGCATATAACAACATTGAAGCTAATATCAAAATGAATCACAGTGGTATAAGGCTTTTAAAATGTCTACTGACATCTCGCCACGCTTCAATTGTATCAAAGCTGGATCTTCATTATGTTTCCATCGGTCATAAAGAGCTGAGACTACTATTGAAGCTTCTTTCATCACTGCGATATCTAAAACTCCGTTTCCTCGATATATATCGATGCCTGACTGGTTATCAGTATCTGGAATCCAAAAGCTTGGAGTATTTTGAATTAGAAAACTTACCTGCTCAACACATTTTACATCTGAAGTGCTCCATGTCCAACTTAAGGCGTTTTATACTGTCTGGATGTTCTAATTTGAGGTCTCTTCAAATAGTATCTGCATTGTTACAGCAGTTGTATCTCAACTTCCTTCCCGACCTACGGTCACTTCACGTCACTGCGTCCTCTTTGAAACTCTTGGAGGTGAGGAACTGTGAATCACTGATTTCGGAAACAATAAATAAAGTTTTTCAAAACAACACAAAGATTGAAAGTTGCACCATGAGAGGGCATTTAAATGATGTGAAAATTTCGCGAAATGAAGACAGCATTTTAACAAACCTTAGCTTGTGGATAACAGATATCTGCAAAGTCCAGCGCATTGAGGTACACTGCCCAACATTAAAATCATTTATTTGTAACCATCGTGATCCAGATGGGAAATTCTCTTTGCCTGGAAAAGAGGCTTGCATCGATTTGCAATGCAATGATCTTGTCGATGCCTTTATTGACTTGCCACGGATTACCTCTGTCAATATTAAATGCAGGACAATAACAAATTTGATGTTCAATGTCGGCGAACAAAAACCTGACATGCGCTGTGGCGTCATGCGAATCGAGGCTGAAGAGAAACTTTCGACGTTCGCTGTCATAAGCTGCATTCTGAATCGAGTAGAAATAAGTGCAGGAAAGATAGATCGTCTAGATTTTACCATGTGTAGAATCAAGGGCGTTTTAAAGGTGAAAAGTGAATCTTGTGTTGATGTGATTTGCATGCAAAATATGGACGAATCACAGAAAAATGTGGACATGATCGCCAGATGCCATGAAATAAGAGAACTTATTCTTAAAGAATGTTTCTGGATTCGTACTGTTACCTTATTTGCTGATGAAAGGCAGCTCTGTAAATCATCTTTGTTGTCGTCCAGTGACTCGCCCGCGTTCATTGTCCAAGAACCGCAACCGGAAGGTGTTTGTTCTAACAAAAAAAGCCCGGTAAAAGTCGTTGGAGCATACAATTGTCCATGTTTTACTGGCCTATTGATGCCTCCAGCAATGGGCCATGCTCAGATTGAAGACGTTAAGTTGACTTTGAGTTCTGAAGGGAATTTTGAAGTTCCAGAAAGGGGAGAATGCTTGGGACAGCAGAAGGCAGAAATTCTATATAACTTGGATCCTCACACTCGAGAAGTTTGCAAAAGAGATTGTAAAGTACACGGAAATATTTTCGGTTCTATTCAAACAAATCTCAATCAAAAGAACGACCGTGACGAAGTTTTGTCTGTTACTGCCCAATCCGGTGAAGGGCACGTCGGACAGGTGCAGTCAATACATCGCGATAATACGACATCGATCGATCAACGAAGCAGAAATACCGAATGTAATCGAGGCATATAGCGGACAACTCCACAAACGATAACCCCCAGACCTGTAGTACTGTATATTTCGTACCGAATTAATACACAAATTAATTAAGCGTGAAATTAAAAACTGAGTAAGATTATCAGAGATGTGTTTACAAACAAGGAAACGAATGAAATTAATTAGATCATGGAAACCACACTCATAATGATTGATGGAGTTTGGTCACCTAGCCGATAATCCGCAAAAAAATGGTCATGATTTCAGTTATGATCTTTTGTCTCAACAGAGGCTATTCTTTTAAATAGAGGGATTTTGTTCAAGCCGTTTATAATATTGTATATAGAATTCACTCAATACTATAGACTAGCTGAAACTATGAATGCGACAAAAATTATTGGAAGCGTCAGTGTTGGGTCCAGGGGCCTGTTTCTCGAAAGTCCCGAAAACTTTTCGGGCCCGAAAAGCCATCTGTGAAATTGCCAACCGCTTGTTTTGGAAAGCAGATCTTTTAACATGTTTTCAAGGTAACAAATAGAGAAATAACTGTGAAGTTTGACGAATTAAATGCTCTCCGTTCTTGAGTTACAAAGGGAATTGTGACACCCGAAAATGGCCCGTAAAGTTTCGGGCCTTTCGAGAAACGGGCCCCAGGCCTCTATCAGCTTACGATCAAGTGAGGTACCGCACCCCTTCATAAAGAACTTGGTCGAATCGTCGAGGAATCCTTCACAAGGAAACAAAAGATTCCGTCCAGGGTGTTTCCACTCCACCAAATTCTCTTTACGTAGTGTTGGGCTTCACCTGGTCGTAAATTTTGTCATTAAAAAAAATTGCCACTGGCTCTAATGAACGGTCTAAGGTGGCGAAAAATTACTGGCGGAAGGACAAATTGGACTTCTTGGCAACTTGTGTCAACGGTCTTTGGAAATTAATTGAATGTTTCCCATCAACAGCAATAGAGTCAGGGTGATTGTTGGGGTAATTTAAATGTTAAGGTTGTGGCAACTGTCTATGTTTCTCATTAAGGTGTAGAGTGAGGAACAAGTTGTGATGATTATGGCATGTATTTCCGCATAAACACAAGTGATGTTGAAGTTGGAGACTAAACATGTTCCTTAGGGTGCGTTCGATTGACCGTATTCCGGAATAGGAATACATGGAATGTAAGTTAGAAACCCTTCGTTTTTACGGAGATTCACATTTTGAACACGCTTAGTTGTTCGAATGGCCTGAAAGTTTTGATTGCAAATCGAAAATTTCAGGGGCACCCAACGAGAATATAGTTCAAAACCACTTAAACATAGCATTGTTTAACGTATTTTAGTATTTAAACTGTAGATATAGGCATATTTTTATCTTCTAAAAATTTTTTATCTGTTCGGATTTCCTAGCTGAAAGTCTAGTGGCCCGAAATTTTTAGGGATCAAAACTTACTTTTTCGAAAAACTTAGCCAGAAAAAAAGCTCCCGAAAATTCTAGGTGACCTCTGTGAGGTAAAAATACGTTAAAAATGGGCAATTATACAATTTTTTAGATGTTCGAAAAACCTAGGACAGGCAGGCAAGCAATAAATTTTGCAACAAATGTTACGAAAATTCTAGATCTCAAATCGTCTTCCGAACAGAGATTTCCGAAAATTGACGTTGGGTGCCCCTGAAATTTATCGTCGGGTGGTCACGTTCTCTATGTGACCTCGAATTTGGTCAATTTGCGTAGTTGGGAGGAAGATCCGGACATTTTTTTCGCTCGTCCTCACCACCTGGAAGCCTGCATGGAACAGGCTCGGAGGTTCAAAAATGTAAAACGCCTTACATGGCTTTTTAGCCATTGTGTTTTTGTAATTATTGAATCTATTGGTGTTCGCCGTTACTGGGCTCTCGGACGGCTTTATTGTTTAATTTGAGTTTCCTGTTAATTAGACCAACTTAACAAACTCAGTCTTCGATCACTGATTTCAGATAGTCACGAAGTAAGCAACAATTCAGGCCATGTTATATTTCTTAGATTTTATTAGGTCTTTCTTTTATCTCTGGTATCACTGCCTTACTACGAGAGAGGAATTTAAGGTCTAAATATGATGTCTCGCATGGTGGCTTCTCACGTCTCCTCTGGTTTGTCTTGCAGTTCCTTCGCGCAGTCAAGTCTACTGGCAGCTTGACACAAACTACGTCGGTAGTTTAGCTGTGTCGTCTGAAACGATTTAAAAGTATGTCGAATGGTTATTAGGATTAAGGGGTGTCTGAACGGACGCCTTTCAAAGACACTTGTTTTTCAAAAAAGAGCCTGTTAGGGCACTGCCAACCTATCAACCTCTGCAACATTTCCGACTCTTTTATCAAACTACACTGCTGAGGTTATCCACAATTTCATTGCAAACATGGGTAATATTACATATTTCTTTCAATTACCGTCATCAAAACTAATCGAGGGACAATTTGTTGTAATGGTAGTAGTTGGTGTTGTTCTTTTCTGTACACATTCAATAATGTCAGGCAGGTATAAAGGGATGGAATGGTACCACGCTCCACAACTATAAAGGAATACTACACAAATGTAATGGAACACCATCACAAGTACAATTATAATCTTTCTTTGACGAGTCTCGACTAACTTGCACTCTCATGCTGGGGTCTTACGGTATTCTTCTGGGAAAGAGATGAAGAGGAGTAACCCAGCGATGGGTAAAATAGTCGTAAAAACCAGAATAAACTCGTCTCACGTGATTTATTATGTACGCGAGTGAACATACTATAGACTTAAAGTGTTAAACGGCATTTTTTTCAATCGGTGACTCAAAGTGACACCTTTGCATTTTCCCCATGCATTTACGTATAATGGACTTGTATTTCGCCTTTCTGGACCGAGGCATTAATTAAGCATGGAAAGTGTTTTTTGGTGAGTCCGCATTTCATTAGAATCAAACCTGACCTGAAAATTTCCTCTTTTTATGCCCGGCGGGAAGGGCACAGAAAGTCCTTCAGCCTCTTTCCACAGGGACAACAGAGCCAAACAAACCAAAATGATGAAAAATTTGGACTGTAACATCTTATCCATGCAGTTGACTTTTCCTCTACTTGACCTTTCCGTCAAACAAACGAAAGATATTGAGGCCTAACATTTCTGATCTCTGTCCTTTATAGTTCTGAGTCCTTTGTGTCTTCTTCGCTAACACTTTTGATTGGACGAGAATCCTCACTGCGATAAGTTTCCAATCAAGCGAGCTGAAAATTTCCCGTCCCATTTGAATGTCAACTTGTCAAACCAATTAGAAAATGGACTTGGTCCAAGGGCCAAACGCCTCCTTGTAATAGACGGATCTTGGTCCGTTCGTGTCGGTTTGTCGATGTTTGCTTTAATCATTTGATCATTGATTATCCTTTTGAATACTATCCGCTGAAATGGTAAAGGAAACCGCCAATTGAGTTGTTTAGTTTAGCCTTTGAATGGCGAGAAGGGAAGAATCTACAGTTGATATCGTTTTGAACACATTTCCAATAAATGAATATCATTTTTGGTTTAGTGTACTTTTTCACCAATGTTCGTTTTCAACTGATGACAATGCAACAACAACAGAAGGTTCTCTCACATCGTTTTGTTTTTGCAGTTGCAGGTTGTTCTATGCGCTTTTCAAGTAGACATAACAACTTCCTGTTTTCATCCAGCTTATTACACTCGGCCTTTATTTTCAAAGAAGCATTTAGCAAACTCTGTTTATAAACTGTGATCACGATCATAGTTTTAGTTTCATCAGCCCCTTCGCAGAAGTCTTGATTATTGTCCCTTGACAGGTGCAACATTTTTTTTTTGTCGGCAGACATTAAAAGAAAATTTAAAAAGTCACTGCAGCCTGCTGTGATAAAATAGATGAGACTCTCTTTTCAAGCTGGGGATTTAGTTAACAGTTGAAAACTCTGGACAGACGTTCCTGGGTTTAGTTAGATGAATTGCGTAACATTTGAGAGCCACCGTAGTTATTAAACAATTTCTATTTGTCGCTTTAATCGATCTCACCAAGTTGGTATGGAAGTATAGACAGCGGGTAGTTAAAATCAAAAGCGTTAAACAGAATGCCGCCTAATTTCAGCTCACTTACTCAAAGATCATTTACTTGACAAGTAATTTTTTAATTCATCGGGAGTTGATTATTATTACTGCCGAAAAAGAGGCAGATCACCCCGCAGAGAGCAGTGCAGCCAGTGCTTTTGTAAGAAGCATCATCGCATCCCTTAAAAAATTATGCGTTTTATTAAGACAGGAGTGTCCAAACGTTAGGTGTTTGAATCGTAAAGCTGCATTCACAATAGAGCAATTTCGATATGTTAAAATTCAGTCCGAAACAAAAGGCATCATCTCGAGGCTCCTGGGAATAAATATCAGGATTAGTATGAGTTTATTCCCCAGAGCCTCGAGATGATGCCTTTTGTTTTGGACTGAATTTTAATACATCGAAATTGGTCTATTCACACATGAAAGTAGCATCAACCTGGGGCCTGTGGTTCGAAGCCTCCACACCAGGACGCCACAAGCTGAACAAAGTGACGATACTGCATAAATTAATTTTGGTGGTTTTCATAAGGGCTTAATCACATTACTGTAATCATTTGTGCACGCGTACACGCACAGACACTAACCCAACAAAGTTCTCCACGTGAGTATGCAAATAGGATTCGGCTGTTTTATGTTTTCACTCAAAGCGTACCGATCACTAAGAACCATAATACCCCGATAAATTGTGTTTTGAATGTCATTTTGTTTGCAAACCTATTTAACCTCATCAAGCCACAAGAAAAAAATCAGTTAGCTGCGATCACTATTAACGCAGAACGATTCCTTTACTAAGATCGCAAAGTCTATGAATTCAAATTCTAAACTCAATTTTTCTCTCTTTCAGCAGTTCAACAAACTCTTCCCTTGATTGTTGTTTATTCTTCTCTCGTTTTTAGTTTCGTTTCCAATCCAGGTCAATCCATGTCTGCATTGTACACTGAACAGAAAGTTCGCAAGTGATGTGTGTGGCACTGGCGCAATAAGTAGATTGATACAATGATCGAAAATATGCTGAAAGTGTCTCAAAATTATTAGTTTTAAAACAGAGAGGTTTCGGATATCAAACCCTTCTTCAGTGTGGATCATTTTAGCCGTTGAAGGTCTGTAGTTGGACATATAGGCCTTCCCCACTTCGGGACAATCCCGGACAGCCTGAGATCAAAGTGTTTCCTAAATTTCTTGTGTGCGTCCTCGTGGTTTCCAACAAGTGACGACGCCAGTCGTGCACGATTGTCTTTTCTCCTGGTCAGTGTAGATAAAAGTCGCTTGACCGTGCTACGGACAATCATCTCGTTTCGGCAAGGAAAGGGCGAAGCCATACTCTCAGTCCTTTGAAGTCATTCATTACTGGGATTAAGCTCCAACTCGTAATTCGTCGAGGTTAAATATCTCATGACGATAATATTTCTTCATTCAAATCAAAGTGATTGAAGCTCAAGCAACACTGAAAATATCTATGCTCCGTGCTCATTTTTTATCCTCAGCTAGAGTGTATTTAAACAATTATGCAGTAATAGGGCAATAGTGGAAGAAGACGCACTCAAATTATTTGAAAGTAGAATTGCGCTTCCATGGACGATATCAGTCTGTGTTGTATTTTAGGGAGAGTTCGTCGCTGTATTACTCTACACTAAAGTACGCTTAGATCATCTTCAACCAAACCAAATTGAGCCTCCTTTAATTATTAAGTCATAATAAGGGCTTACTATGTTATCCTATCTTGATTACTCGATTTGTTTTTTTGTTAAAGAAAAAAGTTTAAGTTTAAAATGGCCGCTACCCAAGCAACGTAAATCAGTGGGGCAATATGAGGACCATGATGAGATAAATTTTGACTCTTATTTTTCTACACTCCATTTTCTTTGTTTCCAGACATTGAAGATTGAAAACCGTCTGTAGATTTTAATTTCTTTAGACACTACCAGCCCACCCAGAGAATCCGCTCTCCAAATGGAAAGGGTAGTTTCATGACCAACGGGTTTCATCACCTTCCGCACCAATGAGAATGCCAAACAAACCAAAATAAAATGAAAATTTAGACTGTGGCATCCGAACCCTCCAGTTGGCTTTTCTTCTGCTAGACCCATTCTAAGAGAGTACGAAAAACATTGAGCTCCAACATTTTGGATTTGTTCCCGCATGGACACCTTTTCTCTTCATAAGGACAATTACCGTAACACTGCCGACTATTAGAGCTCGTCCTTGCTAAGATCAATTTTGAAATGTTAAGCGAGCCAAAGAATTTGCTAATTAAACAACAAACTTGTCAAAAAATAAATATGGGAAGCGTTTACTCTTGTTGGCTCGCCAAATATGCTTGCGTATAATTCAACAAAGGTTTTTGCTTTTCACGTGTTTATTGAACGGGTGGTTCAGTGGCCACATTGCTCCTTTCAAGAAGCGAATTTCGATTCAGTTTGTCGGTGTCTTAGTCTCCTTTAGTTAATTATCCCATTATTGCCATGAAAATGATCAAATGCAGTCGTGAAAGGAAACCGCTAATAGACTAAATCGGCTAACTCATATCTCCAGGGATTGAGATTCTTTGTGTATTGTATGTGTATTTGCATGATAATGTACCATTCATATTAAATATGGAAATACCTGGAACAAAACTTTTCAATCCAAAGGGTTTGAATTGGGTACAACATGGCATAGAAAGGCTTAGTAATTTCAGAATAAGAGATGATGTTTTTTGACTGCTTCGGCATGAGTACTTGTTGTGTAAATCAAAGACAAGGGATATAACCCACCAAATGAGTAATTTCGGTAAATATCTGTTAGGGAGGAAGCTGGCCCGCTAGAATTTTTCAATATTCAAACTCAGGCTCTCAAGGCTCATTAAGATTTTGGACATTATATATGCTGAACAGATTTCCTAGATACTTCGGAAAAGTAGTGAGGAGTCTGAAGAGTGCGTAGAAATTTAGAAACAGCATTGAAAGACTCCAGATTTTTACTGAGCTAAGTAAACGGAAATAGCATAAAATTTGAAGATTTATAACTTCTATCATTTTCGCAAAAGATTTTTTGGGAATAAACGTCCCAGTTCGGGGAAAAAAGTACGCCTACGTACAATAAAATCTTTTATCAGGTCGGTCACATTTGCTAGAACTTTCGAAAGAGGCAAACAAGCCACCAGTAGGAATTTCTACTGACTTGAAGTTCCTTTAGAACATGCAAACAGATAAGTATTTTTGACGGCACCTACAAACTGACTGAACGAGATTTAAAGGTAATTCTGACAAATTTTAACTGGTCCAGTCGTCGGGTTTCCCTGACTTAGGCATGATCTTGAAAACGATTTTAAATTATTATACAGGCAAACTGGTCCTAGACGAAAATGGGAATTCTGATTGGTTCTCTGAGCGGTCCGAATTTTGCAATACGAACCGCCAAGATGCACCGGTCACGAAGCAGCGTATGTAGGTTGCCACACTTTTCCCATTTTTTGTTTCCCGGCATTTTCTCGGACATTAAAAAAAAATTCGAGAAATGTTTTTTTATTTAGTCATTTCGGAGTTCCAGTACGAATTTTACTTTCCAGAAATGTTAACAGAAGCAGGCGAGGAGACAAGATTCAAGGAACAGAAAACCCTGCGCAAGAGATAAATTTGGTTAAATTTGAATACTGTTTTGTTTAGAAATTTCCCTTGAGACTTGTGAGACAGAGAAAAGAGAACTATGCCCGTAAAATTTGACCATAAAGCCTCATAGCCATGCCTGAATATTGATATATCGAACTCGGCTTATTACTGCGATATGATATGAAGACAGAGGTGTTTCTCTTTTGAATCGAACCACTGAAGGCACATCGTTAACAGACAGTACAAAATTCATAGCAGAAGTCGTGACCTTCATTCGTCCAATTCCAGCTGCAGGTACACTCGACACTGACGTAACTCCAGCCCTTGAAGAGACATGATTAGTTATTGAACATTATAACCAGGAGGCATGGGGCCGATATGACGTCACGGCACGCATCAACGATTTATCAACATGGCGGCTATTTTTTTGGCTCGTGATTTTGAAAAATGTGTTAATTTTCTTGATATTTGGGTGTCCTTATACTTTGATCGAAATGGTACACCCCTCTTAAGATATGAATGAATCGTTTGCGGTAATGCTTGTGAGGATCAAGGTTTAAAAAAGTCTTGAGGAGGAGTTTAAAACGTATTGCCATACATCTACAACGTCGGGAGCATTTGTACGAATGTTATCGCTTTCCAGGGGCATCCAATTTAGCAGAGCTAGTTTAAATGGAGCCCTGACACAGCGCAAAAGAAAGACATAAAACATTAAAAACTAGACAAATAATTCGTTATAAATGCAGCATGTACCGCAGGTGTTACTGTTTAAGATGGCGCTTTAGTTTGATTTTAAATTCGCGGAACGTCTCTACTTGCCTAATGTTTCTCGGAATGGTGCTGTAAGTTCGAGCGCCGTTTATTCTGACACTCCCCTGATACTTAGCAGTTTTTGCGAAGGGAGAGCGCAGCAAATCACGGCCTCTGGTGTTATAGCCATGGAAAAAGTGCGCGTGCCTAAACTCTGAAAGTAAATACGAAGGCGCTATTCCGTGAAGACATTTATGGACTAAAAGGCATTTGAGATAATCTCTGCGCGCTTGTAGGTTGGGCCAGCCAAGTGTTGATTTTAACTCACCAGCCCCGATTGATCGACCTTCAATTGTCGCGGGGTCATAAGATGGCACACTGATTCCAGAATAGGAGGTTTGGTAAATAATAAATTGAACTTAACGTGTACCGAGTTTCAAATGATCAGTGTGTGTGGTTCTCCTCATCAATTCCTTTAAAGATAGCAGAACTAAGCTGCTTAACGTGAAAGAAATATAAAACAGTTGACAAAGGCTCCACTGATCATCAAATTATGGTAATTTTTGCACCCCACTACTTTTTTCGAATATGAACAAACCTTTTACGTATTTTTTGGTATAATTAACAGTCAGCAAACTAAATCTTTGTTTTTTAATGATTTTTTTATTACATCATTCTATCATGCAAGCACGAAAATAATAGGTCTTAACTATTTTAACACATGAAGACAGAAGAATTTCGACGAGAATAATTTCAACTACTAAAGTTTAATAGATAGATAGATAGATAGATCTATTTTCAACTACCTATTTTTCTTTCAATATTTTGAGCCTCTTAGTATTCATTTTCTTTAAATGTTGATTTTAAAATAAATGGCTGGAATGACTTGTAAATGTAACTGAGAATAGTTCCATCACAAGGATCTACACATTGCATGCCACTGAGAATATAGGTTGTGAAAGACACTTGTGTTTCGTGCAGGTTATATCACTGCTCAAGCATACCTTTACTGTTGCATTGTAAACAGGTCACAATACGTGAAGTGGCGTTAGGAATACCAAGCTGGGAACCGCTTCATGATCTGCTGGAGCTTTCCCTTTAAAGGGCTTTTGCCCTCTTGCTGATATATAAACTGCCTTTATGTTTTTCACTCACTCTATTTTCGTCAAGATTTCCAGATATGGTATTAAAATTTCAGTTCGTACTGCCCGAGCATGTTGTCAAATTTTCTAGAACATACCTCATTTTCACATTCCTTTAATGGGTCATTAAAGCCCTAGTACGCCCCCCATTGTGGAGTAAAATAGTCTGGCGTTAGACAGAGTAAAATCTCTTTAAGTGTCACTCTTAGGGGTCAATGGGTGAAACAACACTGTACACCTCCTATCAATCCTCCATGCATAAAAACTGTGCCACTTATTTCACACAATGGTAACAACTCAAGTAGAGGTGGCTCAACTGCTCAATACCCTGCCACTTATTTGCCTAAAAATAACAGTTATTGCATTCTGACTCGTACTTCAGAGAATGTCGCTGAGTACTAAGAAAGGTGGCAGGGTATTCAGCAGTTACTCCCGCTTTACCACAGCATGACACAACCTCATTCGCAGGGTCTCTCTTCTTCTCTTACCTGCATTGTCTCTCTGCCACTCCAGGGGAAGGGAAGAAGAGATACCCTGGAAATGAGGTTGAGCATGA
Source organism: Montipora foliosa (assembly GCF_036669935.1). Classification (NCBI taxonomy): domain Eukaryota; kingdom Metazoa; phylum Cnidaria; class Anthozoa; order Scleractinia; family Acroporidae; genus Montipora; species Montipora foliosa. The sequence continues at coordinate 24,386,989 of NC_090870.1, read as the reverse complement.
CAAACAAATACAAATAACTTGTAATCATGGATGTTGCATTTACGTGATACTTAGATCTTGCGCCTTACCGTAGGTGCAAATGTAAAAATGTGTTATTTGCCAGTTGTGTCAACAACTTGAATTCTTGTTACAAAACTCTTAGACCTCGTTAACTTGCTAAAGAGAAAGCCAGGGTGATGTAGTTCCAGACGTTTTGCACCAGGATAACTTAGTAGTACACCCCGGCAGTGAAAGATATAAAATAGGAAAAACCAGTGGCAATTCTGAAAAGGATCTGGAGTTGGCATCAAAGGTGCTAAAAGTAACAATAACATACAAACTAACAAGAAGTGGAAATAGCAATGCAGAAGTTGTCAACAGAATACCAGCGGTTGCCAAATAAACTGGATCTTGAAGTGGACAGTGGAAAGAATAATTTTAGTCTTTGCCAAGGTTAAGTAAAATACCACGAGAAAGGAAAAGGCAAATTGTCACCACACTTGAAAGTAATTTACTTTAAACTGAGGCCTTACATGTAACAGCACTTTTGTACACTGGATCAAGCATAATTTAACTTGACACGAGAAAATCCTGTATAATACTTTCCCTAAGCAGTCACGTTAACACAATTTCCAACAAGCGAGGCCCAAAAAAGCCCGAACAATTTGGGTACTAGCGGTCAACTACAAAGCTAACCCACAAGATGGCAGGAGCCAACAAATTTTGAAATACAGCAAATACAATTATTTAACAAAATTTCAGCAACATGTTGCCTAAAAGAAATCCAAGCGTAAACCGACCCTCTGATGGTCTCCCCAAATCGGCCGTTGGCAAAACCAGGATAGGATCGGATCAGACCGGACCGGATGGGACCGGATCGGATCGCATCGGATCGGACCGGACCGATAAATTCAATAGAAGAACCCTTGGCGGTCTCACGTCTTACCGGCTCCGATCCTGACACTTACCAAAAGGAAAACTCGCTTAAACAATATTTTTATCGTAAACTACATTTCTAAGGTTTTTTCTGATGTATATTTTGTTGGGATTTTATTGAAACTAACGCACGTACGAATTTTTTCCCGAAGGACATCCGCGAAGGTCGGATGTAACCTTAACTGGTGACCCAGGGATTTCATGTCTACCTTGGGCGGAAATAATTAATTTTGTTATTGATCCGGTCCGAGTTTTGTCGATTCGATCTGATCCGATCCGATCCGAACCTTTGCGTTCAAAAGGATTGATGAGCAGACTGGCTCATCGCATTCACACAAATCAACTTTTACTGTAAACTTTGATAACTAAGAAATCAAACGTCCTTTTTTGAGGAGCGTTTTCAAAAAAACACTTTAAGAGAAAATACCGGTCGTTTTGGGTGGACGCGAACCAACTCGACGTCCATTTCAATGAGATTAAAGATAAAAGCACAAACAAAAGAAACAAAGCTTTCCTAGAGAACAAAGCTTGGACTCTCACGCCAAATTGTTGACTAGACTCAAACAAAAGCCTTTATTTACGTTCTTCCTATACATCTTCTGATGCTTCCAAGCGCGAAAACTGACCGAGCGAAGCGAAGCAATTCGATTCGTTGCTATGAAGATGAAGAAAGTTAAGAGCAAACTTAAAAGATTTAATCCTACGCGAACTTAAACTGAGTCGTTTTATAGACAGGGGCACCCAACGAATCTGTTCCTCACATTATCTGTTCCCCAGAGGAATCTAGCTGGCTGGCAAAAATACAGGTGTTTCGATTAGCTGGCTAGGAAATTTTGTTATTGATAGAGGTTTTGCCTGGGAATTACTGACTTTTTCTAGCATTTCAACCCGAGCTGGCTGTGGAAACTCTGAAGACTGAGGACGACTAAAAAAAAAAAAAAAAAAAAAAAAAGGAACCCCTTCCCTCTCCCACAGAGTAGTCACAAACATACCACGGCTGGTCAGAGTGATTGCGCTAGCGGAAAAAAACCTGTTTTGTCCCGGTTTTGTCGCTTTTGTTAGGTCGTTTTGGATCGAGGGAATTGAAAGCGCGCGGAAATCCTGGCTGGGAAATAAATTTGATCAGCTGGCTGGGAAACCAACCAATTTTATCTAGCTGGCTGGGAAATTTCTTGTGTGTCTTGCTGGGAAAAAGGAACAGATAATGTTTTCCCAGCAACACTGAAAAACACCTGAAAATGCCTTAATAACATTTATTTTCATTAACTGGGGTATAATAATACATTTTACAACAAATTGGTCGTTGGGTGCCCCTGTATAGAGTAAAGAATTTAATACACTGTGTTTACTAACTATAAAATAAACCACCGCTCTAAGGAAAGAAAAATTCCAGCCGCACTTGATAACACTGTCATCCACACTTTGCACATTCTGTCTTTCATGGTTGAATAATTAAATTTCTTTTTCAGTGAGCAAAACAGCGCCTTGTTTTCTAGTTTTCAACTCGCAGTGACAATTAAAATGATTTGACTTTTTTCAAACGGTAAAGTCACTGCTTACAAGCCAGAAGGCCCATAAGGCCGGCGCTTATCTCCGGTTTTCGTGGCATGAAGCGACTAGGAGCGACTGCTTTTCGAAAAAATCGAAAAAATACGAAGCATCGCTATAAAATTCAACAATGGCTTTTTACGAGCGGTTTTTTTGCCCGATATGAAAATTAATGGGACGGTTATAAAATAAATAAACCCCTTTTTGGTTTGCTGTTATGTTGGCTGATAATGTCCTTGGCTGAGAAATTGTCCTCAAAATTTCATATTTGCCCTCGAAGCTTCTCGGCCAAATATTCATTATTCTCTCTCAGCCGCGGACATTATCAGCCGTCATACCAGCCGCCAGAAGGCGTTTATTTACTAATTATCATTGATTTGATGCGTGATCGATCACCCGAACGAGGGGGTGGGGGAGATTTGAAGCACGGTTGCTTCTGCAGGTACAGGAGCAGAGATCACGTAAAACAAAAACAAAAAAAAGACAGAAAACAAAACAATTCCAAATAAAGACTAATGCCAAGTGACCAAAAATACGATGCTTTAATTCCGGCACCTACAGAAAGACCCAGGAGCACAGATCCAAAAACCGGTACGCTCTTCGTTCTTTGTTTTTCTTTTGTTTTTGTTTTTCGATTGCCATTAAATGCTGTTAGACTAATATTATTTTCTTGTTCCTATTCAAAAGTTCTTGGCTAATAAATGTTATGATTAGCTGTTGTCTGATAGCCTATCAGTACATGAGAAAAAAAATTCGCTGGTGTCAGGTGCACAACTTGATTGTTGCGCGACATCCAGTAATCATTGCCACCGCCACTCTGTTCAGTCTGAGTCCTTGAACTACATTCCTGGTCAATAGTTGTTCAGGGAAGGTTGCGCGCATCACTTCACTTCACACCTAATTCACACCTAACTATTGGCTGAACTATTTGGGAAAGACCATGCTCTTGTGGCCCCCCTTCCCATATTCAATGTTAGAAGAAAAGTCACCATTTTGTTTGGTGCAAAATCCAACATTGATAAGTGGGGGAGGGGGGCTATCTCAAAAGTGACGCTACCTTCCCAGGACCTTTGTCCAGGATTGTAGATAGGTGGTGAGCGCAATTGGACGCAACAAAGACTCAGACACAGCTGTGTAACTCATGTGTAGTCTCTATGCTGTGATGACATTTAAATGCAGATTGGAACTGCTCCAGTTAGCCTTCATTACTGAGGTGATTTTTTAATTGCGCCCCAACTGCTTTCTCTTCTATGATCCGCTCCACTGTTTTTAACTAATTCATGCGCGCAAGCGCAATGAATGAGTTATTGCGGAGTGGGAATTTGGTGTGGACCGCAGACCGTGGATTTTACGAATCTTCGACGAAATGCCCTCGAAGTCCAAGCCGAACCCGGAGATTTTTCTTCAACTTAGATGGGACTCGAACACTGCATTGGCGCCAAAGCCGATGTAAGCCAAATGATGTTTTATTGCCCTTCAAACAAAGTATATCCTTGTGGAGCTCAAGAATGGAACAGCAATTCGATAAAAAACAAAAGTTTCTAGAATTTCAATTAGCTTTTTTCTAATAGTTTTTTAAAAGAATTTCTGGGTATGTTTTTGAGTCTAATTGGTATCCCATTCCACATTTTAACACCAACGCGTGAAAAGGCCTTACATTGAACGTTAAGTGCGGATTGTTTGTTAAAACCAAAAAAAAAAGACCAAACAAGAAACAAACAAAACAACAACAACAATTGCATCTTTCGCCGTCGGATAAGTTAGCTGTATTTCTAATATGTTATTTCTAATATGTTATGTACAACACTGAAACCAAATGGCAAATTCTCTGGTAACTTTTTCTGGTTGGATACTCAGAGAAGGAATCGAACACCTTGAGTGGAAGTCGGATCTCTGTTGTCTGGCGATTTTCTAATTTCATTTATTTGTAATCAACTCTGCACAGTCTTCAGGTAAGAAAACAATTAGAAATTTGACGAAAACTAAGACCTAAGACCCCTTGTAAACAATGGAAATTACGGGAAAGAAACCCGGAAAAACTACCGATAGTAAGGCGCACAGACACAACGCCATGACACGCTTTGAGTGTTGAGTGACAGAAAAAAACCAGTGACATTTGCATTGGTCGATGCTTAATTGGCACGGAAACTAAAAATAGGGTCTTTCGAATAACAAGATACTCAGTCTGTTAACCCTTTGGTTGTAACCACTAAGAATGCGATGCACGAATTATTTTGTCAGTACACGCTTGTTATTCTACTTCCAGTATCAAAACAAGTCCACAATTTAACCATACATCACGCAAACAATAAACGGATGCCGTAGAGGGCTAATCTTAATATTATGTGTGATAGGGGACTGAAATAGTTGCATGTAGGACATAAGTGATTTTCTGTAAGTTTCTCCACGTTTGCGTCACTCACAAGCTTATTTCTCAGCCATCAAGTTGGTTGCTCATATTGTCATGAATGAGTTGGCTCCAAGGTGAATTTGATTAGAAGTGGCTTGATCATTGCAACCTTGAGTCCAGATACGTAGATACTCTGGAGGAAAGTGTCAACTGTACGAGCGATTAGTTAGTGTTAGGGTTAGTTTGTTATCGCGTACCTCCCCCCCCCCCCCCCGTAATGGTCACGTGATCACAAAACTTGATTGTTCGTTCTTTGTTTGAAGACTCAAAATTATGTACGTTTTCGTCTTTATTTGCAAGTTCGGTGGGTTAGTAGATATTTGCGAACTAATTATAAAAAAGATGATGTGGGAATAAAATACAAATTGCGTGAAAAAAATTGTGAAGCAACGTATTTTTATAAGCTTGAAGTTTCGTATGCTACAACATACATTTTCAAAAGTAACCGGATGGAAAATTGTATGGATACAGAAAACGATCAAATGTGTTGAGATCCGTAAGACAGAGCTTGAGGGAAGGTACAGGTGTTTTCGGTCCTTTTGGGGGGGTTGATAGGTAGAGTGCAAATTCAACCTAGGTAAAAAGAGGATCACCAATTTAAAGGGGCTGCGCATGCTCGAGTTTGTTCCCTCTCGCGCTCACGGAAAATTCTAGCCTTCATTATGAATTCACGCGTGAGTCACGTATATTCGCAGTTAATGAATTCTATGTCAAACATAGCGCTCAGAATTTAATATTTACCTGTCAGGAAGAACTTTTCTGATCAACAAACGTTTGTAAATGCGAACGTACCTGCAGTACAAAGCGAAATAACTGTCGCTGCACGCTTCGTAGCCAGCATCGAATTTAGCTCACAGCCAGGCGTGAAAAATTCTTTTCTTCAGATAAATACGCTTGTACGTGTTATTCCACTCCTTCAGGTATTCTTTGCGATCCGTTAAAGCCTTCCTTTTCCTCCTGGAGTTTCTCCTTAGTCCAACATAGCACTCCCCAGTGCACGCCATTTTGAATTTGTCGATTCAACTTGAAAAAGTTAACCTAACACTTTTCCCTAGCCCTAATCCCTGGTCCTCCAGGTTGGGGGTTGAGCGCGGGGCCAACAACCCCACCTCGTAAAAAGGAACATGTTATGGAAACTGCGACAAGTAAACCATCGACAGGCCCGGGTAGGGACTTCAGCCGAGTGACCAGCGGCAGAATGGCCAACTCTAATGAAAGCCTTAGTGGGGAAGTTAGAGCCGCGAGATGTAGTCTACTCGGGCCCAAGGCACAGATTAGAATAGGAGCATGGAACGCTCGCACCATGTATGAAACATCGAAATCAGCCCAGGTATTACGAGAAATGAGTAACTATAATTTGGACATCCTTGGCGTAAGCGAGTGCCGTTGGACTGGATCCGGGCGCCAAAGATCAGCCGATGGTTCGGTCATATTGTACTCTGGCCATGAAGATACTCACACCAATGGAGTGTTAACACCTTGCTAGAATGGGAACCAATCAACGACCGTATACTGAGAGCGAGATTTGACTCCAAGCATTGCAAACTTACGATCATCCAGTGCTACGCACCAACAAATGAAGCAGATGATGCGATGAAAGATGACAGGTATGACCATCTAATTCAAGTGTTATCCAAGGTTCCTCGCCATGACTTGCTTCTAGTCATCGGAGACTTGAATGCCAAGGTCGGAGCTGACAATGTTAACTATGAAAGAGCCATGGGCAAACACGGCTGTGGCACTATGAATATCAACAGCTAGCGTCTAGCCGATTTCCGTCTCAACAATGACCCTGTAATTGGAGGTACGATCTTCCCCCACAAGAACATCCATAAGCTCACTTGGAGGTCGCCTAACGGAAGATCCCTTAACCAGATTGACCACATTATCATCAATGGAAAGTGGCGGCGGTCGCTTGAAAACGTTAGAGTATTTCGGGGAGCCGACGCAGCAAGTGACCACAACTTAGTTGTAGCAACAGCGAAGCTGAAACTTCGCAAGGCAATGAGGCAAGAACAGCAAAGAAAGCAGTTCGATATCGCCGAGCTTAGATGCCCTAAGATCCAAAAGCAGTTTGTCCTGGAAGTTTAAAACCGCTTCCAAGTTCTTGCAGGCTCCAACCAAGACAACACACCAGTTGAGACTAAGTAGAATAGGATCAAGAACACCTTCAACGAGGCAGCAGCTAGCACCGTTGGATACAAGAAGAAAAATAACAAGCAATGGTTAACACCTGAGACATGGGAAAAAATTGAAGAACGGAAGCACATTAAAATTAAGATGTTCACCGCAAAATCGCCGAGGCTACAAGAGCAGGCCCAACAGTTACATGCGTTCAAAGACAGAGAAGTGGAGAAGAGTGCCAGGAAGGATAAGTGCCATTTCATTGAAGAGTTGGCATGCAAAGCGGAGCTCGCTGCTTCGAGAGGAGAGCTGAGCACAGTCTATAAAGTCACTAAGCAGCTCTGTGGCAACTATACCAGCCACCCACCACCAGTTAGAGCCAGGGATGGTTGTTCCTTTGACATCTGAGCGAGAGCAGACAGCCAGGTGGGTCCAGCATTTTCAGGAGGTTCTCAACCAACCAAAGAATGGCAGAGCGCCCGGACCTGACTCCATCCATGCTGAAATGTTACAAGCTGACCTTGATATCTCTACAACCGTGTTAGTAGACCTCTTCAGCTATATATGGGACACCAACACCATCACATGTGACTGGACAAATGGTCAAATAGTTAAAATACCTAAGAAAGGCAACCTGCAAAATTGTGACAATTGGCGTGGTATAACCCTTCTCTCTACGCCAAGCAAGATATTCTGTAGGGTTCTCCTTCAGCGGTTTGATTCAGCCATCGACAGCAGGCTCAGGCAGGAACAAGCCGGCTTTCGCAAGGGTAGAGGATGCATCGACCAGATCTTTGCACTGAGGAACATCATTGAGCAGTGCCTGGAATGGAACGCCCCCCTGCACATTAACTTTGTAGACTTTAGAAAAGCTTTTGACAGTGTACACAGGGAGACTCTATGGAAGATCTTAGAGTCATACGGGATCCCGGACAAGATCATTACGCTTAATAGCTGTCATGTAAGTGAACAAATACAATGCACTTACCGCTACTCGAACTCGGACCCTCCAGATCTATATTTCGGTGTTTTCACCACTATACTACACCAACGAACATGCTCAACACATCATTGTTCTTTTCATTACTTACTTTTGTATAATAAATAAGTTAATTGGTATAACAACCAAAACTAATGCTAACCTGACTCTAATATTCTAGTGCGTATTCATCCTAGGTAAAATAAGGATCACCAATTTAACCGAGGTAAAAACGGATTCAACCAGAGAACTGATTTTACTGTCAACATAGACACCTAAAAAGTTCAGGTGACTTCAATGGGATTGGAACCCATGACGTCTGCGATGCCGGTGCAGTGTTCTATCAACTGAGCTACAAGGCCACACAGTTGAAAATAACTTGGCAAAAGCAGCAACACCACAACCAAGTGTATGCCTTGGCGGCCCGCAGCACAAACAAGGCAGGCGTGGAAGTGCGTGGGTTGGAGTTCATCATTTTTTCCCTTTTTTTTTTTTTTGTTGCTTTGCAACAACAAAAAAACTTGCAGCAGCTCCAAGAGGTCCAGCGAAAACCGGAAAAGGTCCTGTTGCAAAGCTGTTGTAAGCAATAGAAAAGCAAAGGCTCGAAGAATGCTTGTTATGCTTACCAACTGGCAGCCTTTTTCGCGAACACGCGCCTGCTTTGCAAAGTGCACACCGGAAAAGCAAGTGCTTTGCAATGGTGAAGAAACCACACCTCAACGGCAACAAGTCCATTTTTGTGTTGCTTTGCAACGGGGGCTCTTTGCTATTGTTTTGCAATGGGGAAAGGCGGGAAAGCAGAGCTTGCGCTCTTTTGTCGGCGCGCGCGCCAGTACCAAAGCACCAATCGAAAAGAGAGTTCCAAAGATTGCCACCAGCTCCATTGCCCACACGGCTGCAGACACCACCTTTTCGGTTTTTTCCACAAAGGCGTTGCTTGTTTTGTTTCTTCGATATTTTGGAAAATCTCTTCTTCCACATCCTCTTACACGTCGAGAAAAATATCCAGTTTCTCGTGCAAGCCCATGACGTCCTGCCAGAGCAACACCAAAGCCTCGATTTCCGTCAGCGTGTCGCTTTCTCTCCAAAATTTGTAGAGCCGCGACATTCCGATCCCAAAGAGTTCGCTGAGCAGGTGGGGCTTCCTGCGCTTGCCCTACAGTTTGGCCTACTGCCAATGGGCAGAGTCGGTCCTTCTTTTTCTGCGGTGTTGTCCGCTTCACGCCCAGGCAGCAGAGCAGAGGGACACTCTGCAGCCCACCGAGAAGTTCGACCTCTTCAGTCCAGAAAGTGCCAAAGACAGGCGTCTCCACATCTGTTCTGGGCTCCCAATCCTCGTCTGTGGGGACCAAGGTGAGGATGCGGGGCGTGTCGTGAAAGGTTGTTTGGGCGAAACGCCAGCAGATGTATTCGCCTTGGAGCAAATCGATTGCATGTGTTTGTCTCACTTCGACTCGAAGAATTCGGCACACTCGTAGAGCGAGTTCGATTCCCAGACTCGACGTCATATGTGGGTTGAGTTTGTTGGTTCTCTACTCTGCACCGAGAGGTTTTTCTCCGGGTACTCCGGTTTTCCAATCTCCTGAACATTTGCCTTTATTTGCGTTAATTGTTAATTTCATTTTACAGTTCCCTGAATTAGTGCTCCAGCGCTAGAACGACTAGACAATTAATAGGTTGCTTTGCTTTCCTTTTTTTTCCCAAAATGCCCAAAAAGTAGAATGAAGCATTGCAATAATCACTTAAAACTGTTGAACAACATAAAAGAAATACTGCAAAAGGAAGAAAAGCATGGATGGACATAAATGCACAAGATTGAAACGGATTACATTTGGGTAATCTTGAAAAAAGTCGACACGACGTTTTTCAAAATTATGACAAATCGCCTCGAATATATAGATTTAGCCAAGCCCAAAAGCGGAGCTTCTTATTTATTTATTTTTACTGCCTGTAGGGTTAGTGAAAAGAAAATGTTTCGAATTGTCCGCGTTTTGATGTTTTCGGTTGCTGCTTTAATAATTAAATCATTTTCTTTGCTTTTTTCTATAAAAAAATTTATTGCCTACTGGTGAATTCCACGGTACATTTTACGCTAAAAACCGATATCGCTTGAATCACGAAGCGATGAGTACGATATCAGAGTGAAATTTACTTTGGAATTCACCAATTTGGCGATTAATTTTTTTTGAACCGCACGAGTTTTACAAGAAAACAAGCACACCCTCAGTGAACGAATGGAAAAGGAAAAGAGTCCTGAAAAAAAGATCATTCATATTTTGATTTATTATATGACTAGCTAAGTGAGCGGGCAAGATGAACCAAATTGCGCGCTCTGATTGGCTACCCGAGCGGGCAAGATGGAGCGATACTGCCCGCTCGGGATTTCTCGCTTGGTCCCGCAAGATCAAAGATCATTTGTTGGTGTTTTAAGTCATATAATAAATCCTTTATTGACCAAGATTGTTCGGTCAAGATGACTGGATATTGGCCTCGTTCTTTTTTTGCGTGTTTATGGACCTCGACTTCGTCTCGGTCCATAAACACGCAAAAAAAGAACTTGGCCAATACCTCACGCTTGGTCAATAACCCATACGTATTTCATTGAAACACGCCAGGTTGGCTTGGAACAAGAATCGGCAAAATACGGCCATGCAATCAACTGAAGAAACGACGAACTCTAAACAAGATCCGCTCCAACTCCAGCACTTAAATAACGTTTAGGTACTTTAAGCAAACTTCTGAAAACACAAGCTAGTGAAATTTTCCCCTAATTTTCGAGAACTAATTGCGATTACGTGTTAATAACATAAGGGCAAAATTTTCTTGTCGCTGTCGAGGCACATCGAAAACCAGTTGGGCAACCGGATTAAAAAAGCACTTTAGAGCATTTTAGAGCAAAACAAACAAACAAATCAACACTTTATTTATGTCCAAAAGAGTACAGATAATTGTTATTTAATTCCAGTTGACTATAAAAATCCGATTTTCATTCCTGAACAAAGGAAGAACCGATTAAACCACCTTTTAAAAATACGCATCCACTTTAAAGAACCTATCCGTAAAAATAACAAACGGTTTAGTGCCCAAGGAAAGAAACTGTGGAGTAACTTCTTCCACTAAGTATGAAAATACTGGTATTCTGTTTTGTCGCTGTCGTTCTCTTTCGCTCTCCTTTCGTTTCTATTCTAGTCATAGGTCCTCCAGGCATCCTGTAACCTTATCAGAGTTTCTAAAGTTATGCCAAAAATTGCAATACAGAGAAAAAAGCAGGTCTAAGTAAATTGAAAATAAAAATAAATTTATATCCCTCCAATGCTTGACTTAAATAGCTGATCACAGCTATCATATGTCAAACTGGATTGAAACCACCAAAAAATGCAGAAAGAAAACATTTTCTAAACCGTTTTCCACCTGAACACGAAAAGCGTTGACTGTGTAAAAACTCTAGTTGAGGCAGTTTTGCCCTGTAGCCGCGTCGAGCCACAGAAAGGGCGCGAAAAATGAAGCCTCGCTTATGTTTAGGTGAGTTAACCTGGGTTGAGCCTGCAGTGCAATCGAAAACTGGTACCTGATCACGTGATACTGGTCAGCAAATACCTTGTTTGACAGGTGTCAATTGATCAGTACATGGATGTCCAATATCAAAGATGGATGCTGTAAACTACAATTGTATGAGAGTAGGAAATCGACTTTGAAGGCTTATAACTTTCGCAGTATTTAACATGTGGCTTCCATTTCTCATTCTGGAAATGTTCTTGTAATGTACTTTCCAATGCATAAATAAAAATGAAATGAAATAAAACCATTAATTTATGATTTGGATTTAAGACTTACGTGACACCCCATAGCGTTACTCCAAAACCCATGCGATTGGGAAAATGTTAACTAAAAATGACATAAAAATACATTTTTGCTGTTTGATGTTTCATATTCGTTAAAAGAAAGCTTACTTTTTTGGAAGACGTTGAAAGAATGCCCAAAACGGTTTTATTTTAATCAATTTAGCAAGAAATGGCCCGGGAGCATTCACTCAAGCATGATATTAAACGTTCTGTATAACTGTCCTTGCTTCAATTACCCAAGTGTAAGTTTTTTACTATAAGTATATAAAATATTTGAAATACGTGAAAGAAATAGGAACAACATATAAACGGTCACAGTAAAAAGGAGGCTCACTGAGGTTTCAGTTTTTCTAGAAAGAAGGGAATTTTCTTAGTTGCACGCGTAATGTAGCGTGTACGCGTTCATAACGACTGTGACATCCGTTATGAAACTTCTCGAATAATGCGTTTGTTGACGCCTAGAAATTAGTTACCTATATAGCAGATTTTTGCTTGTGCATAAAGTAATGATTTTGAATCACTTGCTTTTAGAATGGTATTTAAAGGCAGAATATCACCAGAGAAGAGAGCACTTTCCCTGACTTTCAATATTTCTACGCCGAGAATGTGGCCTGAGTTTTCCTAAAATTGCCGAGAAATGCCACATTTCAATTTCATCCGCCCAACGAATTTGCAAAGAAACATTTTCTACGAGAAAAAAGCCGTGTCAGACAAGGAAAAGCGGTCGCCCAAGAAAGATTTCTCACCGCATGAAGCGCTTGTTGAAAAGAAATCTTCTGAAACTAAGGAGGCAAGGCCTCGCGGTTACTGTTAGGAGATTGGTTTCTTATAGTGGATTAAGTCTTGAAAACGCAAGTATTCGTTCGTATTCCCGATGCTTAAATGAGATGGGGTTCTGGTTCTTACAGTCTCGAAAAAAAGGACTATTGAAAGAAAGTGACAAAAAAGAGCGTCTTCACTATGCAAGGAAAATGGAACGCTGGGAAAGAGACAACCCACGCTTTTGGACCAGAGAAGTAGCTTTCTACTTGGATGGTGTGTCCTTTGTATACAAAACGAACCCGATGAGTGCAGCAATGACTCCAAAGGCAAGAGTTTGGCGCCGAAAAAGTGAAGGTTTGCATATAACCAGCAAAGGTTCGAAAGATTTAGCAGGAGGAAAACGCCTCCACGTAATGGTGGCAATAGCTTATGGAAAAGGTGTGATTCTCAACGAGCCCTATGAAAAGATGAATGGTCAATTCTTTGCAAATTTCATTAGGCAGCATTTTAATCTATGTTTTGGACGTGCAGGACCAAAACGAGATGGTAAGCGTCTCTTCGTTATGGATAACGATCCAAGTCAGGTTAGCAAATTAGCAATGAATGCTTTAAGAGAAATTGAATGTGAACTTTGTAAGATACCTTCTCGTTCGCCGGACCTGAACCCATGTGAATCAATTTTTCACCTTGTGAAAGACTCCCTAGATAATGAAGCTATTGAAAGAAGCATTAACAAAGAATCATTTGAGGACTTTCGAAGGAGAGTTTTGCGCAATCTTAGTGAGATGGATACTGCTGTTATTGATAGGACAATAGAAAGTATGCCCACAAGAATTAAATTAATCATTCAAGGCAAGGGTCGTAGAACTAAGTATTAGATAGCATGTAATTGGTAAGATACCTTAGTCAATTTATCCTGTACATGTAGAACACAATTTTGAAATTGCCACGTTCATTTTTAAGTCACATTACAGAAGTAAATTGAAAGTGATCACTGGCGCTAGTAGGATGGAGTGTCAATCATTGTCCTATTTTGGGAAAGGTAATCCACACGTATTTGAACATTACTCCATGACATTACTCCATCAGAAAATACGAAATATTTGCCCAATGAATGTGATATTTTGCAACAATAACGTAGCTATATGTAAAGCATACTAGAATACGTACGATGTCTCTCTTATTATGGACAAAAGTTATTGAAACTCCTTATTTTCAACATTACTCCATTGAAACCATGTATTCATAAAGTTAATTAGATCTGTTATTTCAATTTAAGCCCTCTTTATGGAGTAATGTTGTAATTTACCTAAAATAAAGCTAAAATGGCCATGAAACGTCCTATTACTATTTCCTTTAAAGCTCTTTACACTCCAGTTTCTATATTTTATCTGCAGCTTGGCTTGAAAGCCATTATTTTAGGCTTTGAAAATGGAGTAATGTTGGGAGTCATGTTGGGAGTAATGTGAACTGTAAGTTATCGACGCGGGTGATCAAAATAAGATAAGCCAATACAATAGAAACGTGACTCTAAGTCGAGAACGTATCTCCGTTGATGTTATCTAAAATAAGTTTAGAAAAACAGTGACCACATGGCGTCAACTGGAGTTGTTCTGATGGTGGAATTTGTCTCCAGAAATGGAAAAATCGCCACCTTACATTCGTCATTTCGGTGTTCGCGTGGCAAACACTTCCTCCCTTTATGAAAACAATTGGCGCATCTGATGTTGCGACGATGGGTGTATCTTTGCTTAGCTCAATGTCGCGTTTGGAGAAATTTTTTGGAGCGGGTAAATGAACTATATCTCCCTCTAACAACAGCAGCAAGTCAGCCCAGGCTATAATGGATGGTTTCCAGCGAAAATCATTCAACATAATTATCTCAGCCTCTTCCGCCCCTACCCAGGCAAAGGTTCCAGTTGCAGGGTTGCAAAACGTGCCGTATATGGCCTTCAATGGGGAGAGCATGAAGCTCTTACCGCAATTTGCAACACCGTGAATAAAAATATTACGGTACTTCCCCCTTCCTTTCTCTAACAATGTGAAGACCGCCTGAGCAAAAACACTGACGCTAATCTCATTTCTGCTGAGGAGATGCACTGCTGCCCCCATCCACTCGCCATTACATTCAGCTACGCATTCCCCTGTATAGTTGTCGTGCAGAAGTTCGATGCGAGTTTTCTTTGAGCGTGCAAATTTCGCTTCTGCAGTTGCCAATTCGTGTGCAACAGCCAGGCATTCATCAACTGCTTTTCCACCCCTGTTACATATAAATTGAGCAAGATCCGTTTTGCCTTCACGAATTGTGACGCCGCAATGGACATGCAGCCGTGATTTGACATTCTTAGCCTGAATGAACTGAGTCACCTCGTACATGGACACACCGCGCTTTCTCTTCTTGGAAACTCTAGCACTGCGAGCTGCTTTTCTTTTATTACCGGAAATAGCATTCTCAGTTCTCGGTGGAGGTGTGTTTCCAAGGTCTGGGTGGCCCTCTGAGTGTACACAATCTCTATCTTCCTTTGTTGTGTATTTGTACGCTGAATAGTACGTGTTGTGATTGGAACTAAAATTGATCTTGATGCCGTACCCGTCGTCCAAGAACTTGCGTATCTTCAGCCAACGAGCGCGTTTTTCAAGCTTCAATGCCATGTGATAATGCGAATGGCTCTCCGAGGCACCTGCATCAGCGTGTAATTCACGCGCTACAACCCACTGTATAACTTTCACACCAGCCATTTCCATCCAAGCCAACGAAACCATTTCGGCAAATACATCCCTAGTGGGAACTTTCTCCAAATCGGCTCTACTGTATGTCAAAAGATACACAAGGCGCTGATCTCGACTTCGCAAAGTGAAATTGACCTCCGCCATTCTAAGTGTTTAGTCCGTGAACTCCACCAACTTTAACAATATATACTTTGCTTTCATTATCTATCATCTAGACTCCTCCCCTTTTTGTTAATTCGTGAAGGAATTGTCATCATTTTATTTGCTCTACAATTTAATATACAACAAGACATCCTAATGCATATATGACAGTTAAACTTTCCCCTATTTATAACCAAGTAAACGCCTACAATTTATCCTAACATGGCAAAAAACATATAAATATTACAAAAAGCAATAGTTATGTTTGTTTTTTTCACCGAAACTGTGAACGCTAGCATAAAAAAGTAGTATTTCCAATGACGGCCACACCCAGAATTTTCAGACAATGCTAGACAAAAGTAGTTGGGAAGGTTATATAAATGAACCCCACCAGAGCTGTGTTTCAACCCGCTTCTGTTAAGGCGCAAAAAAACACTTTCTCGTTCTCTTATAAAGCCCCCCTCCCCCCTATTCAATGTTGGAAGGTAACACTACAATTTCCTACGAAAAGCATTTAGTTTTGCACAACATTGAATCAGGGGGGTGGGGAGAGAAGCAAAGAAGACGTCAAAAGTGGTAACCTTCCCAACAGTTTTGTCTATGATTGTAGCATGATACTGGTCACATTGGCATGCATGGAGGGGTGGACGTACGTGCGGACGATGACGGTCTTATAATGAAATGGAGCTTGTGTTGGGAGACGGTCAATTGAAAATAAAAGCAGATGCTATACTCACAACGACATTCAATACGACTGTAGCTGAGATATATCAATGATAATGAAGATTAAATGAGTTTTCATGTTCGTACAGAAAGTATCGGGATTCACAGATATCTTTTGGGGGCTGCTTACATGATTCGCGGACCAAGGACCAAGTTTGTGGACAAAGGGTTCGCGATTATGTTCACCTTTTTTCAAATTACAAGAGAAATACTTCAGTTTGGAACTTGCCAATTTGATATTATCGCGAGAAACGAAATATCTATCTTCATGAGAAATTTCAGTTCGTGGCGTTTTGATTCAGGTAAGATATTCAAGATAATACTTTCTTCTCTCAGACCACGGACACCATACTGTACTCGTCGCTTTGAAGATTCCAGATATTTATTTTTCACCGCCTGTTTTGTTTATCCAATTGACTTTCCATGATTGAGCTCCATAAGGGTATATTTTGTTTAAAGATCCACTAAAACGCCATTCGCGTTACAATGACTTTTGACGCCATTGCACGTTAAGTTAAATATTCTACTGTGTCCACCGGATAAAATCTACCCATTTCCACTACCCCCTGAAACCGACCAAACATACGCCCAGAAGACTCTACGCACAAAGGCACTACTTAGCAGGGGAGGGATAGGGAAGACTTTTCCCGACACGGAAAAGAAAAATACGGAGAAATGAAACGCAGATTCCGACTGGGTTTGGCAACCCAGTAAATAGAGACTGCTCGCAGTCTAATGTCGAGTCGGAGTTCTGAACACTCAGGATTTCATCGGTCGTCTGATCTGCTTTATAATATGCCACTTAACAATAAAAATGACTTTGCAGTTCTGTGACGAAGCATTGTGCCATTGATCCCTTGCGTCCGCCGAAATCAGCCGTTTCGCGTAATTTGCTCACGTCAAAAATTATTGAGTGCATCGCAACGTTGATAAACATGGCTATTAAGCTCCTGTGGCATTTCACGTTTCAAGTAAGTACTTTCTAGGAATATTTTTTCTTGTGAATGGTCACTTTAAATCGTCACTCATTGTAAATCAGCGGCTCGGGTAAGGGAAACCTTTGATCTTTTCATCTTATTTTGAAGCTTCAATTTTCGACATCAAGCTGGCTTTCGTGTATCTTTTTCAGCTTAATAATTTGAAGGTTGAAAGTGATCTGATGTATTTATTTTGTTAATAATAGGGAACGGAGAAGAAAAAAAACTCAAGAAGGGATAGGAGGCTTGTTGACCGTTGCTGTGAGATGATTTTTACATGAGTGAGTCATAATTTTGAACCAATGAACGAAATGGACTAAGTGATGTGATTGTCGTGGGTGTTTCAGTTTTGATGAAATGGATAATAAAGGCTGGCCAAGAGGGTCTTTTTAATGTAATAACTTACGCTCGTTGCATAAAACATATAAATGGCTATGGGATTTCTTTAACTAAAGGGTTAAAAAAGGAGAATACCTTACGGAGTTTCCTACAGAGAATCAAACAAAATCAGTGCGATTCAAACTGTTTTAGCGATTTGGCAATGAAGAACTTACTAGTATGAGAGTATTAAAGCTGGAGAATGAAAATGTATGTAAGCTGATTTAAAAGTATGCCTTTGTATTATCTTGGAAATTATAAATGCCTAGAAGTAAATGTAGGGTAAACCTTGTCTCACTTTTATTATTTACCAAAGTGAAAGTGAGATTATAAAGTTGTAAATATTCAGTTATTATTGTCTAAGTATATACCATACATTAGGCTGAGTTAGTAGCATACCAAAGAATAACTAATACGGAGTATTACGCACTTGTGTGGTATATATTAATGTAGTATAAACTAGGTCTCACAGTAGGTGTTCCAACAATTCGAAAACTGTTGGCCTATTTCCTATCATAACATTGGTTGAATAGATAAAGGATTGACAGAGAGCCAGTGCTTTATAAGCATTGATATTAGCTCAGATCCGTTTAGTAAATCAGCTACTTATCTGGTATGCTGATCGGTTTTAGCATTAAACAGTCTCTGTGTCCTGAATTTTTATGTGGAAGGTTTGGACCTTAAAGGGCTGATCACACAAAGCTTCAAAGTGACTGCTATTAGTTTAGAGACTTCGTTATGAACATATTTTTATTTGATCACTGTTTTTAGCTTTGTGTGGTTAATATTTAGTTTTTTTAAATATCAACATAAAAAAATGCTTTAAGGATTGCTCCGAATCGGCTCCAAATACTTTTATAAACTTTGCGGAGAGTGCTGATAGTGTGCTACCAACAGGAGATGGGTGTCATCTAGTTCGTTTTAAGGATGAAATGTTGGGTGTTTTAAATGACTTTCCTGTTGCTATGCTGACCTATTCTTCCCCAATAAAGAGTGCACCTTGTTGAGCAAAAATTGGCTTTTCGTATGTTACTGTAAAGTTGCCTTCATTATTTTGAAACAGTCTCTTGAAATTGTTGAAACTGGTTTGAGCCACCTTAATTACCGTAAGCTAATAAAATTGATTATCATGAAAACTGACCGGAACAATTCCTCCAGCTGTAGCTTGGCTCAACAACAATGTTGAGACTGACAGTTCATCATTTATCACTCGCATGTTTCATCAAAACGAATGAAAAACAACAGAACGTTTTGATGCCAGGGATGTAAAACCCAGGCGTACCAGTCCTCTCACTGTCGCGTACTATTTATCATACCAATTTAGTTAAAGCAGCGATCAGGGCATGAAAAAAACACGCAACATTCCTCCCAGCCTTTTTCCAGAGCAAAAAGATGACGAGAAATGTTGCCTTCTAGCCATTGTCTGTTCTTTTTTTACTATCATATTTTCAAGGCATTTTGCATAATTATGTAAATTGCTTTTCAATTGATAGCGTATCAAATAACGTTGATGGAAGTAGAAATAAGTGCTGTTTGTTGTTGCCCATCCTTTCCTAGCATATTCCACTTTAATTTACCTACCTAGTTACATGTAAAATAATATGAGACATCACAATGTACAGCACATATTAAATGGAAAACACCTCAACTGTCATCCATCTTAGGCGGCGACAGATGTAATGAAAACTATTACTAGTTTTAATTTAGTGAAAGGTTACTCTTCAAACGAAGGTCCGGATGCTTTTTCAGGGGCACCCAACGTCAATTTTTGGAAAATATCTGTTCGGAAGACGATTTGAGATCTAGAATTTTCGGAACATTTGTTCCAAAATTTCTTGCTTGCCTGCCTGTCCTAAGATTTTCGAACATCTACAAAAATGAAATAATTGCCCATTTTTAACGCATTTTTACCCTAAAAAGGTCACCTAGAATTTTCGGGAGCCCTTTTTCTGGCTGAAATTTTCGAAAAGGTATGTTTTGATCCCTATAATTTTCGGATCACTAGACTTTCAGCTAGGAAATCCGAACAGATAAAAACAATTTAGGGGGTAAAAATATGCCTATATCTATCGTTTAAACACCAAAATACGTTTAACAATGCTATGTATAAGTGGTTTTGAACTATATTCTCGTTGGGTGCCCCTGGCTTTTTGGTTTTCTGACACTTGAATCACAGTTTCAAACCGAATGACTTGACACCAAAACACAAAATAATCGTGCTTGTTTTGGTGTCTTGGAGACCATATGTTGGGAAGAGCAAACAAACAGACGGCGGACATGGTGGAAGCAAATGCATGGTTCTATTGGGAACCAAACTCTGGTCTGATGTGAACACACTCCATTGTCTTTTTTCCTTTTAATTTCATGCAGTAACAACGGTACATTGCTAATATTAGTTCCACTCATCATAAAACCAAAAGAAGTTGAAACTTCTGTTTAAACAGAACCACAGGTTTTCTACCGAGGACGAGTAAGTTGCCGCCTGGCAAAATTAACACATTGTCGTGGAGTCGTTGCGCCGGTGGCCCAAACAAAATGTGCACCGTTTTATTTTAGAATTAAGAAAATGTTCCCACGTTTTTGCTGCCCGGCGGACATTAAAATTTGTTGTTGTAACAAATGTATTCGTCCCAGTGAAGTCAGTTAAGGCCAGGCCCCAAGCTTAAGGCTTATCTTTGGAGAGTTTTCCCAGAGCCTTTCTCGGAAAAGTGATCCGATCAAGCTTTTAATAATTAGACTTTCGCATCACTTTTAGCAAAGATAGCACATTGTAAATAATATTCTGGTACCACTGTCAAATACACCCAAACCAAATTGCATCTGCATGACGTGCATGACCGTCTCTTTTAATTAAATTTGTCAGTTCTTTGTGAAAACTATCTACAGCTTTACATTTTTAATCTTTTCTGTGTTAGTCTTTCTAAAAAAGACACTATTTTAAGCAAACAATTTATGTTCATCTACTTTTAAGGAAACAAATCCTCGGCTCGTTTGTCCATTAATTCGTCGTCACAATTTAGCTTTCGTGCAGCCATACATAATGAACTGCGTTTGTTGATGGGCGAATTCTCCTGAAAGAAAAAGGGTGTAAGTTAATAAAGTAGTTTGGTTTTTTCGTTATTTGACTGAAAAAACAACGACTTGGAGTTCATTGAAACTCGAGCAACGGCTCCTTACGTCATATGTAAATTATCGATCCTCTTTTCTACCCACTGGTTTCTGATTAAAGGGGCTAGGTCACACAATTTTAAGCAATTTCAGCTCTGATCGAATGGTCATAGAATTAACTAAAATATCAAAATAACTGTTCAAAACTATAGAAGAACTCTAACAAAACACAGGGAAGCCAAGAAGGGACATGAATGGACAAAACTGGCGAGGATTGAAATGGATTGAATTTGGGTAAATTTGAAAAACGTCGGCCCACCTTTTTTCAAATTTATATCAGTCTTTAGTATAAACACACAGGTGATTATACAAAATCGCGCGCTCTCATTGGCTCGCTATCTCGGATTATCAGCCGATAATCGCCTCGACGGACAAAATGGCTACCAGTAGTTTTGCCACTGTAAGTGAAGATAATTTCGCGTTAAATTTTTTTTTTCTCGTTTTTGAAACAATCACCTGTGTATTTATACTAAAACAATTATTCGCCTCAGGCTCAGTGATTATCGGTGAATATTCACCTCGACTTCGTCTCGGTGAATATTCACCGATAATCACTTCGCCTTCGGCGAATAATTGTTAAATATTAAAATGTCATTTGCACAGCTGGATAATCATTCTCAGTTGTTATGTGGCCGTGGTTTTGCAAATGAAAGACTCTTGCTCCGCCAATTTGACGTTTAGAGCTCATAATTAACACAATTAAACAAAATTACCTAAAATAGTGTGACCTAGCCCCTTTAAGTATTAATTGTCTTCAACACGCCTCCATTTTACGATCACGTGCTACGGACTGTCATGAATGAAACCGCTCAAAGTGGTCGTTTTTGATGGTGTTTGCAAATGAAAATTGTAAAATACTAACCTATCCTCGGAGACTCAGGGGCAGATAGGAAGATAGGGTAAGATAGTATGGGCGAGGGAATAAAGCGATGAAAAAAAGCTGTGAGAGCGGTCATGGGGATACATTGATGCTATACTAGTTCCTAAATGTCGGAATATAACTGGTTTTTTTTTTTATTGCTGCTGCGTTTCATCCCTTTTTCATCGATTTTTCCCCTCGCCGACCCAAATATCCGATGTTGGAACTATAGAACTGGCGAAATTTTTGTTAAAAACGGCGGAGTCGAGGGATGCCATGATCAAAGCAATGTTTGACAAGCGGTGTATTGCTGTGCATTTCGCATTTCATTTGCCGTGAGGCCATTTCTTGCTTTAAAACACTTTTAGTGTTAGTTTATAAATGTTAGCAACAGAACACTACTACGGGCTCTTTAAATATCATGACAAGCAGGCTAATTTCATCGAAACACTAGCTAAGGCCCCGACTTTCCAAAACAAATGACTCGGGCGCGAACAAAAGAATGGCGTTAAACATAAAAAAATATAATTTGGTAAGGTATGATTAAACTATTGCTTTAATTCATCTGTGACTAAGCCGACCCGTGTTCTCGGTTGGGACTAGTAACATATTTAGCAATAGATAACGATTGACGTACGATTGACAATTTTTTTTAGTTAAAGTTACCTGGTGCTCGTTTATTGTGCGCAGTCCATTCCCTCCTGCATTTCGTCCCTTCCTAGGAAGATGCCAGTTAGCACCAAAGGCTTCACTATCCCTCGCCACAAAGATTAGAAACAAAATGCCAAAAATTACCACTGCAGCAGTCAGCTTCATTTTGATTTCTCTTGTGTTAATATTGCAGAGACTACAAGATCGTGGTTTTGAAGCACGTAGGAGTTGCACTTGGAAATTTAGTTGAAAGTCTAAGGTTTATGGCGTATATATAAGCAGTACTGATCGTTAATTATTGGACCACAGCTGCAAATTATCGTGTTAACGAACTAAACAACAAAGTGCGCAACGGAACTAGGAAGCAGACTATATTAGCTGTAATCATCCAATAGAACCCTCATAAAAATTCTCTTTTAATAAAAACAGAGCAGCTTGCTTAAGTTAAAACAGTTATCTCCAATGGTGGTTTGTTACTACATGTTTAAAGACCCTTTTTTCATATCCTTATGGTCACAAATATTCGGCATGATGCCATAAAATTGCTTCAAATATAAATTTATTTGCCTTAATATCGGACCCTTTGTTACCACTCGATAAGCCAATCTTTAAAAAAAAAAAACTTTCAGACTAGTAAAAAGTTCCAGCTTTTCTCATATTCCAACATAATCCTCAGCGAAGCAATCTCGATTTTCTGAGCTCCATTTATCGACAGAGGCCCATGGACTATTTCATATTTATGGTCCAACCACTTGGCCCTCTATTTCATGCTTAACCTTGACATTTTACTTAAAAAGTTTAATTTTACTTTCATTTCCGTTAATACTTATTCTCCATTATTCACAGCATTTCCGTCAAATTTAAAAGACTTGGTTGGAAACTCTGAAACATCTTTAGTTAATTACCTGGGTCTATATCAGAAAAAAACGGAGCGTTTACCTTTTTCCATATAATGTCGTTTATTGAATAAAAGAGATAGTACAAGCTACATATCTCATTTAACTATCGTAAATTGTCTTTGTAAACGGTGAATGCCATTGTTAGTGACTAGGCCTTTTCCTGTTGTTTGGCAAATTGTCCTAGAACGAAACTACAACTGAATAAGACTAAAAGGAAACGTAACCGTAGTAAGCTCAGGTTTTGGTGATTTAAAAATGGATTTTTGCCAACCATTCAGTTTCACCCTGAAGCAAGAGGAGTACTTTGACATTTATTAATTTCTATCAGTTAAAACTCTTTTTCGGCAAGAGCAAAGCAGCGTTAAATCAGCATTGTAAAAAAATAGAAAATGTTTTTTTTTCTCAAAAAGCATTTAAAGGAAAGCAATACATATTTTTAAAGCTAAGAAAATAAGCTTTCCAAAAAAGTATAACTTTTTTACAGACACCTAAAACATTTTATTAAAAGAGAGTGTAAAGAAAAATAATGAAAAAAAAAATAACACTACAATCGGTTTCCCACTCAAATTTGCCCATTTTAACGTTAATTACGAATTTTTGAGTGACCAAGAAATTTCGCCCTCATTTTATTAGCTTTATTGGACAAAAATTTGACGGAAAACTGACCAGGCACGAATATTTTCAGAATTTTTTTAGTAGTCCGATTAGCTAAGTCATTCTCTTTCTCACCATAAAACTCCTTTCCTTGACAGTTTGAAATAAAATCAACACGTGGCAGGATACGCCGATATTACTAACATGAGCGTGCCGATCTTGATAACAAAACGCCTCGACTACTCACTCATTAGCACGTGGGATTGTTAAACTCGCTTTGTTGAAACTTTGCCAGTTGATCACCATATTCTAAGAAATTCTGTAAAATCTGTTGAACAACTGTAGACGTCTCACACGAAATCCACCTATCGTCAGGTGTCAGGTCTTCTAGCGTGTTGAAAGAAGATAAAACAGCCAATTGATTTCTATTACCGTTGGCAAAGACTATATTATAGTGAACCAGTTCAGGTTGCTTTCGAGTTTTTCAATAGTTCAGTATTGTTTGTGTTATTCGATGACATCTTACTGATTCGCTCAGTAACACAAAGGCTCCAAAAACGGTTCGACGCTTCAGCATAAGATGAAAACATACAAAGGTGAACCATTATCCTAACGGCAGCTGTTTTTCCCTTTTTCGCTAAAAAGCCGTTGCTGTTAGTGACGATCCGATAAATTATTTTTCACTTTTCAGTGAGTTTGCTTTGGTAAAATACCACAAGCAATTGAAAATCGAACAGCGTATGCCTCAGTATTATGGACAATCAAGGCAAGTTGATACGTTCTACCTTAGCCAACGCCGGGTTTCTCTGGCAAACCTTCGACAGTTTTTATCAACCAATTTAAATATAATGAACAGAAGCCATCGCTAGGTGCTAAAACATATGTTGGACGTTCAACAATGCATCAACATAACAATGTTTCCTTTATAGGTTTCGACACTTAAAAGGAAGTTGAATTATTTACGCCTACTCGAACTTAAGATCACTTGATTCCCTTTACTGTATCGTAAAGTTTTTAAAAAGCTCACACTTGATGATAATAATTGTTATGTTATAAGAAAGAGATAAACAAAGACATGCCTATGTGCGATTTTTAGAAGGTTCTCGTCGTGATGACCCAACAAATTATGCGCAATGGAAATTTACCTCTTACGGACAGAACATTCATTTCCGTGCTGTCCCTATATTGTACGAGGAAAGTGACCTCTCCCTCGATTGTTTCGCGTCCTATCCTTGCTGGCTGTTTGCAAAGTTTTCAGTAACTTCCGAGGCCATGAAATATACTTTCGGGTGACCTCCATCGTGATATTTGGCCAAGAATAGGAGTTACAATTTCAACTTAGTTTGGTCCACAGAAATCGAAATCTATTTTTCGTCGAGTAGTTGTAGGCTCCTAAGAAAATCTGATGGTGGATATTTACGTTTCAATACTCTCGATAGATGTGTCGCTACCTATTTCGTTGCTTTTAAGAGAAGGGGAGGGTTGTGCATGCAAAGCCTGAGAATGATAACGACCTCAACTGAATGTAAACGTACCTACCGTCTGAGGTGGAAATGATTGTAGGGAACATGCCTGTCTACTTAGTATATGTAATAGGGTTACATTCTGTCCAATTTGGAAATAACTGAATGAAAAAATTCTGAGGACAGCCAAAATTGGACTACATGTATTTGGCAGTCCGAGGAAGTTTTTGAATCCAATTATTTCCAAATTGGACAGCATGTAGTCCTGATAGCTATTTTTTATACATCTTTTCAAAATGGCCGCCACTGAGATTTTTTTTTTGTGTTTATTCAAATTAGACTTTGATGTTTCGTTCAAGGCAAAATGTTCTTTTGAATTTTAAGCTTAAAGGCCCACCTTCAACCGACAGACATTGCATGCCGCGGAACAATTTTCATATATGAAAATCCTGCCAAAGCTGAAATTCATCCAATCAGATCGCTACGATGAGCAATGTCAATTTCCATAACAAAAACAAACGGTCGAAAAGCCTGCCGGTTGAAGGTGGGCCTTTAAGAACGAGGAATCAAGGGCTAATTTGAATAAACACAAAAGATTATTTAAATGGCGGCCATTTTGGAAAAAGGTGTATATGTTGTCGGTCAAATCCATTTTCAGGTTGTATCCGTTTTTACCTAGGTTAAATTGGTGATCTTCATTTTACCTATAGGTTGAATATTAAAGCAGCTATCAATCCTCCAAAAAGGACTGAAATCACCTCCACCTTCCCTCAAGGAATGTCTTACCAATCTCAACACATCATCTTAATGATTCATATTATCTTATCGGTTTCTGTATTCATTATGCAGTTATCGACATTACAACAAAGTAAGAGATCAAAGAACTGTACTATGCACTCACCGCTACTCGAACTCGGATCCTCCATGCAGATCTGTCGTCTGTGCGTCTTCACCAATACACCACAACAACGAACATGCTTAATCCATCACAGTTCTTTAATTTCATTATTTACTTTTGTGTAATAAGTCAATTGATATTCATGTATCATAACCAAAACTAATCCTAACCTGACCCTAATTTTCTCCAGGCTAAATTTAGACCCAAAAAATGTTTCTTCAGTTCATCTGAGTGCGTATTCAGAACCAAGGTAAAATGAGGATCATCAGTTTAACTTGGGTAACTTGTTTGTTTTTTTTTTTTTTGTTTTTTTTTTACAACGTTTTTTTTTTTTTAAACATAACATATCCTTAAACAAAGGCAAACTACTATTTCAAAATAGTACCCGAACTCCAGGGAAATTGTTGGTCTGCTTCCCTTAAAGCACGAGAGGCATTTTTTCACAGTTCCGTAACCCTGCGCTCGCCTCAAATTGTTGCCTTGAATTGCAAATCACGATCTCGCAAAAATACTGTAGTTTCTGCCACAGTTTTGTAAATGACGGTCCAACGAGCACTACATGACAGTCAAACTCTCTGGTTCGTATTTGTGACCGTCCTTTTTTCTAATTTCAGCGAAAAAAACGGCAAAGAATTACATCTAACAACGCTTCGTTACACTGCACCTCAGCTTCCAATCTGAAAATATTCAGCCAAGTTTTTGTATTCCTGGAGGCGTTTTAGTTTTGGTTTTTGCCTCTCGGGCTGGCAAGCTCTTCTTCTGGCAACGGAGGAAATATGTCATTTGCGGTGATATCGCTGAAAAATTCCAGAGAAGATGATTTTTAGAACAAGGCCAAACGTTTCTTGAAATAAAAAGAGAGAAGCAACTCCGCCTTTCAGGAAACAACAGGGGCAACGTGAATGTAGTTCAAAACCACTTAAACATAGCATTTTTAAACGTATTTTAGTATTTAAACGGTAGATATAGCCATATTTTTATTCCCTAAAAATTTTTGATCTGTTCGGATTTCCTAGCCGAAAAAGTCTAGTGATTGGAAAATTATAGGGATCAAAACTTACCTTTTCGAAAATTTCAGTCACAAAAAAGCTCCCGAAAATTCTAGGTGACCTTTTTAGGGTAAAAATCCGTTAAAAATGGCCAATGATACCATTTTTTTTATGTTCGAAAATCCTAAGAGAGGCAGGCAAGCAAGAAATTTTGCAACAAATGTTCGGAAAATTGAAGTTCTCAAATTGTCTTCCGAACAGATATTTTCCGAAAATTGACGTCGGGTGCCCTGAAACAAGGATCGATCTTGAGTCGAAAGAATTAACAAAATAGAACAACAGATGATAACTCGAAGAAAATGGGTTTACAGCAACGTCAAACTCTTCACAGGAAATAGCAAGAAAGTAGTTCCAAAACGGGAACTGTTTCAAGTCTTGTCCCAAGCACACATTCGAATTTCTCACGGCAAACAGCAAATTACGGAAAGCGGCTTCAAGAAATTATGCAGAAATCAGCCAGAAAGTTGTCAACACATCTATTCCATGCACACAAAATGCCCGGCTACAACCAATGGCAGCTCCAACATTCCTCTAACTTGATGTAAAACAAGACGCTGTATGAGCGTACATTGGGTTGCCTATGGTACGTGTTACTCAAAAACAGAAGGGACTGAGTTGGGTGGTATTAAACTGCAGCGTTCCTGGCAATTTTTTCAAGTAGGGGGTCATTAAGACCATTTAAGGGGTCACCCAGAAGTCGTACCAGCAGAGGCCCTTTGGCTCACACCTTCATACCACGAAACAGATCCTTTTCTGAGGTTAAAAACCTGGCTACCAGCCTATTAATCATTTGTCAGAAAGAAGAAATTCCTGTCATCTTTAGAAAAAATAGACACGCGTTGCTTACGTGTGGTAGTGAAGTAACACAGCGCTTTATTCCATATTGTCAACTGAGCTGCGTTTTGTCTTCCAGGTTATTCAAGTTCAATATGTAGCTCTAATAGTACACGATATTGTTTTGGTATCGTATATCATTGTCGTGTACATGTCATGGTAAGAGTATTAGGTAAACTAAATAGCCCCCTGAGAAGACATGTGGTTACTAGCAAAGTACTAAACCCAGAAAGATAGAAGAAAATAAAAGGGAATCGAGAAACATTGCCATCTAGGCTGACATGTGGATCATTTCCAAGTTCCCCTCACAACTTCTTTTCACCACAAGTTTAAGCGTGCACTCTGAGCATCTGACAGCTTTGCAATACAACAGTTCACTGAAGTTAATTTCCCTGTCAGGCGGGGTTAGTAAATGGATGGGTGACCTAAAAAATATACCACTTCTTAACAGAAGCATAGGACCGAAAATTATATTTTAACGCCAAAATATGCGAACTAAGCAAGGTACAGATTTTGTTAGCTTGCCTTATGCAAAACAAATATTGATGCAAAAGTAAATAAATATTGATACACAGTTTTTAGGAAGAGCAGAAGGAAGTTTTCAGGACGGTCGTTCGAGAATAAAATATTTTGCCATCAGAAACAAAATTAACGACATGAAAACAACATTAATCTTGAACCGCGAATATGAAAAGTTACCATTAGCTAAAAACTGATTTTGCGAGATTTTTCGTA
>NC_090870.1:24333310-24348310 GCF_036669935.1 Montipora foliosa | reverse complement strand
ACCTACTAAGCCTTCGTTATTCTTTAATACGCTTGTGAATTACCGTCGTTTGTTAGGAAAGTATCGATTTGAACTAAGAAAAAGGAACGGAAGAAGTGCTAGTGTCTTCTAAACTTCTGCTTCGGCGAAATATCTATATGTTAAAATAATAAACGAAGGCATCATAAATAATTTAGTGAAGACGCTGAAAACCTGAAGAGTCGCTATCAACACTGAGATCATTGAAGATCAGCAAACTTAATTAAATGTCATATTTTACCAGTTTGATCATTTACATATGATATCTACGACAACTTTAATTTAATGTTTTCTACTACGATCGCAGAAAATTTGTACAATTTTGAACACCCTCATTCGTTTAAGGTTTATGATTGTGCGCCTTGGATGCCGTTGTTAATTACCTTCATTATGTCAATTTTATGCTTTGAATACAATCACGTTAGCTTATATTTTACTCTTGCCAACGTTCAACATTTGAGAAGCACTTCAAATATTCAAAGACTAAGAGTGTGCATTAAGCAACCTCCTCCTTTACAATAAACAATTTTTGGAGGAGGTTTTTGTGACTAGTATCCGGAACTGTAATCAAAGCGGAGATACATGCAACTGTTGTCAGCCAAGACTATAGGCTGCTGCCAATAATAATAAAACTTTCTAGGACCCTGATTATATTGATATTTCACAAACCAACTCTAATATAAATACTACTCTTCATTTTGATTAAACATTGCTTTAAAGAAGTAGGAAGAAAAAGCCATAAGCGGTTTTGTTGGAATATGTGTGCCAGCCTGCCAACCTGAGTGGAAGTCATCTTCAGAGTCAAGTGATGGTTGGAAATTCAAATGAATGTAGAACTTTACTGTAATGCTCTGGTACATAAATGTGTTGTGATTGGGACTCTGCTAAGTGCTTAACCTACTATACGAACTCTTACCAGTGCCTTACACTCTAAAGCTGGTATACAAACCTAGAACAAACTGCATTAACTTAAAACCATTGCCAACCTCTACTTGCACCTTGCAAATGACTACTTAATGGAAAACCTTAACATAACACTTTTTTGTCACAGCTTACAAACCTAGTGCGACCTTCACTTACAAACCAGCTCGTAATGCACCACTCACCAGTCACAATGAGTATCCTCACAACCAATCACATTACAGACCAGAGCATCACTATATTTGTTTGAATTTCCAACGGTCACTTGACTCTGAAGATGACTTCCGCTCAGGTTGTTGACGCATCATTCACTACCAACAGTCCTTCTCAGGACTATTTTCACCCAGACGATCAAATTCTATCTAGGTATGTAACCCTTTCCTTCAAACCATGTTCTAAATAAGTTAGTTATAAGGTCCCTCTAATTTCCAAAATTTGCAACTGCAATCAGTGGCAAAAGTAGTTGGGACGCTTAGTGTCAGAATGGGCCTGAAAACCTCTCAGACATCAGAAACTAAGCATAACTGTCAAAATTCCTCAAAAAGTCTCCCCCTCCCCCCAATCAATGTTGAAATAGACAAGGAAATGTATGTTCACTATTGGCAACATTGCTCTGGGGGGGAGGGGGCAATTTTTCAAACTCAGTATTAGAAAACTAACTTCAAATGGTGAGTGTCCGAAGACTTTTGTCACTGATTGCAATCAGTGGCAAAAGTAGTTGGGACGCTTAGTGTCAGATTGGGCCTGAAAACCTCTCAGACGTCAGAAACTAAGCATAACTGTCAAAATTCCTCTGAAAGCTTCAAAATACAAGTCCCCCCTCCCCCCAATCAATGTTGAAATAGACAAGGAAATGTATGTTCACTATTGGCAACATTGCTCTGGGGAGAAGGGGGCAATTTTTCAAACTCAGTAAGAAAACCAACTTCAAATGGTGAGTGTCCCAAGACTTTTGCCACTGATTGTGGTTACTAGGCAATGAAAAGACAGATAGTAAAGTCAGTCGGCAGTTTCAGTGATAAAATCTATGGAAACAAATGAGGCAGTGGCAGTGTGGCCCAGTGGTTAGGGCGCTTGCCTTGAGATCCAGATATCGCAGGTCCAAGACCCGCTCTGACCACTCGTTTAATTTGATGGTACTCTGTGGTTCAACGTCCCAGCTGCACTTGTAGATAGCCAACTTGTTTGCCTCCGGCCAGTCTGGATTCTTAACAGCTGTTGTTATTGTTGTTCTGTTACGTTGTTTTGTTGTGTTTCATATTTGGCCATGAAAAGCTCCTATGGGGAGCAGTCAATTAGCTATGTATGTATGTACATGTATGTATTATGTATGACAGGTGAATTTTGAGGACATTCGCTGGTCGCTAATTTGTGACCTCATCAGAGTTTAAAATTGTCTCTTTTCAGAAACACAACTGTAACAAGAAAGGCTGTTGTAATTGAAAAAAAATTTAAAATGCATGCAATGATCTAGAAAGCTATTTTAGGATAGGATCAATATTATTTATTTTATCTTAATGATACTTAAATTTCTTTAAACACAATCTCATCCTTGCTACACTGTACTGTCTACATGTAACTACCCACAATACCTTTTTGGTCATCTTTTTAAGGTCCTTTGGGTATGTACTAACAACCTTTCCCCAAGAAGCTGTACATACATTTGATTGATCAGTATTATGTATTTTCTATGAATATGAAACCAATTTGCGAGATACCGTTGCTTTGTCCAAAACCATCTCAGGCCCCGACTGTCACTCATACTCTGAAAAACACAATCAAGTAGCTTTATTTATTACTGTAACAGCGGTTAATTATTGTTTTGATGAAAATATCCAAATTGTTTTTTTTTTTACCTGTCTATTTGCAGATGAAGGGAATATGAATTCAAACTACATACATGGATTTCATTCCCAAGGTAGTAAAGACCATGAGCTCTCCACTCTCCCCTCTCCTAGTTCATCTGTGGTTGACCTTGATAGCAATGCTGGCACTGTAGAAACAGAAGTCCTTTTGAGTAGCTTCAAAGGAAGCCACACCTCTAGTCCAGGTATACATTTATTTGAAAACTTTTATTATTCTAGGAGTATTGAGTATTTCTGATCGGGGTGCAATATTACAGTGTAGGTTTCACAAATGTGTGCATTGTCTTCCCAAACTAGAAGCTTGATAAAGCTTGAGATTGGTCCAAGTCTAGTTAATTTATAATGTTCCAGTCATGTTACAACAAAACAGGGAAATTTGATCACAACTTTTTTTGCCCCCACAGCTTCCATTTGTGAAATGAGTAAGTAAAATCATCATGCACTAGACGGAGTTAAGTCTAGAGGTGGTTGCTTTATAAGGGAAAGAGATCTCTCTCTTTTAAATTCTTTCTTACCTCTCTCATAAAACTCTTCCCCCTGTAAAGGGGAAGCTTCTCCTTTTACCTTTTCCCCTTAAGGAGAGGGTAGTTTTTGGAGTGATCTTAGGTGTTGTTAGCCGAGCTTTTGCCCCAAAAGAGCGTTGCATTTAGGAGTTAAATCGTCCGGCCTTTTGACAAAATACCGTAAAACTCGTGTATAAGTCTCATCTTTTTGCCGAAATATTGGGCTCAAAATCGTGGGTGCGGCTTCTTTACACTGTCCGAGGCCATTGCTTTCAGAGGGATTAAACTGGCTGGTATGG
The DNA here is from genome assembly GCF_036669935.1 of Montipora foliosa. Taxonomy (NCBI): domain Eukaryota; kingdom Metazoa; phylum Cnidaria; class Anthozoa; order Scleractinia; family Acroporidae; genus Montipora; species Montipora foliosa. Next base: position 24,344,704 of record NC_090870.1, on the reverse strand, counting down.
GGTCACAAATAATAGTAAAAACCTTCAGTAAATCAAGATTAAACATTCTTCGACCGATCACTTCAACACTTATCTCTCCACTGCTTGCGAGAAAACATCACGCTATTTGCGAGAACTCACGAGGCAAATGGCGTGTTTGTCCATGGGGTCAGTTCAAGCACAGGATGAGCACCCTCTTCATCGATCTGAATTACGGCGGTTGCGATTTGCTCGGCAATGAAGTTTGAAAGCAAGTAATTCAATGAAAAATCAAACAAAAGTGTCAACCGAGTCCTGTGTTATGTTTTTTGGTCGTTCCGAGCTGTTTTAGGCATCATTTTGCGAGATCTTTTCTCGACCACCGGTAAGAGAGTCAAAATTGACAAGACAGGCAACACAGAGTCGCCGGCCGATGACCTCGTCTTGTTCAAGCTGGAACTGACGCCAAACCAGGGAAATTCTCACCTTAAAAACAACAGCATCCAATCGATTAGGGATGTCCCCATAACTTCGCCGCATTTGAGCTTCATCTTTCGAAAATTCACCGAGAAAGGCGATCCAAGGGAAACCGATGCAAGAAACCAGACCAAAGGAATTCGAAACATTTGAGTCTACCGGTATTCGAATCTATCAATGAGTGCTTTTGGTCGTTCCGAGCTGCCTTAAGCGGTCACGTTGCACTGATTGGTAGATTCGAATAGACTCAAATGCTTCAATAAACCATATCCGTATTCTCAGTATTGGACTGGAACTACAATCCCCACGATGGATAGCACTATCCGCCAGCGGATAAGTTCATTTACGCAAAATATACATTCATTTACGTCAACAGTTGAAACTATACGGCAAATATACGTTTATTAGTACTTCCTTGAACTTCATTAACGCGAACGAACTTTCAATAACGCAATTTGCATATGTATTAACGTTCAGTAGCATAAACGGATAAACAATTGCACCTTTGGACAATCACAGGTAACAAATACACTTTCAATCTGGCACAATGGTTAATCATTTAATAACTCCATTAGAAGATCAATTGCATGGTATGACAATCAATGGCGTATTAGAGACATACAATAATTCAATTTGCATAGAGACGCACAATCAATTGCACCTTCATACAATCGTTTAATCGAAATGGCCAATCATTAACGTGAACTGACAAACGTTGGTATTTTTCGAATAAACAATAGGAAGAAAAAAACATTCATTAGTGTCATTCATCGTAGTTTTATGTATTTTAAAATACTGAACAAAAATACAAGAGTATGTACATTATCATTTAGATTTTTTTATTTTTTGCACAACCTTTTTTTAAGCAGATATAAAATGAAGAACATTTTACACGTACAGTACTGTAACAAACAGAGTACGCTGTATGAACAAATCGACTCCCAACAAGTTGAAAGACATCAAATCGCGTAGACAATAAAATAGTATGAGGTAAAGAGCCACATTCATGTCTCTGTAGATTTTTCTTCGCCAAATTTGCGGCGCGTCATCTTGCTGATAATAATCAGTGTCATGCAAAAGAGAATGGTTAGTGCGTGACCCAAGCTGTTGTCGACACATTTCCTCGTTGAATGTGCTTTTGATGAGCTACCAGGATATATGGTGTGTTTTGTTATGTACTCTTTGACTGACCCTTAATTGGCGTTCGTTTCTGAACAAAAAACCGCTTAATGAATGCGTTTTTCAACAGTGTTCCAGCATTGAATAGTAATAAGTTAACATCCAATTAGCTTTTACTGTTTCTAGGAGGAGCACTGTTGTAAAATACACACCTGGTGATCTTTTAAATCCAAAAGGCGCTTGTATGAATAGAGAAGAAAGAGTTATTATGATTTTTGTGCAGTCTTTTTTCAAAAGTAATTTCTATACCTGAATATCTTCCTTTAAATAGTAGTGTTCAAACTGTGGCAGTTGACTGCTCACTGTAACGCGACCCACGTTTTTCACAATCTTTCCGGCCTTACACCACCTCTTCACCCGAGCGATATATTGTTTTACTATCTGAGACACTTCTGTAATGAGATTCAATGAACCTTGCTGGTCTTGAGACCAATTATCAAGAAATTCTTTTCTCAGACAATCCTTATCAAAACTGTTGGGACAATTCCCGCTTTCCCCACTCACACCATTATAATAAGGAGCTTTAGGCCCGGTTCAGACACCGTACTTCACATGAGCCGAATCGAATTCGAATTTAGACCGACCCAAATTAATTAATCCCGGCTGAATTGATTCAGACGCCGAACTCAATTAAATTCACAGAGGCATACTATGACTGAAGAAAACTGCAAAGTTGTAATAATTTTTGCATTTGATTCGGCTCATGTGAAGTACGGCGTCTGAATCAAAGCCGCTCCACAGCCGTAATTCCCGGCTAAGCCAGGCGAGAAAAATTGCTTAGCCGATCCGAATTAAACCGGTCGTTCTGAATTGATTCAGACGCCGTACTTCACATGAACTTAATTCAATGAATTCGATTCGGCTCATGTGAAGTACGGCGTCTGAACCGGGCCTTAGTAACGACGACAGGAATGGCAACAAGAACGTCTTGTAAAAACTGTTTTTTTTTCTCAAAATCATGCTTGAAAATTATATGTCCAGGTTTGACCCTAATTAGATGCAAGCGGATTTCAATAAGCGTCACCAAGTATCCCCTTGCTCTTCTAGCCAACTTCAACATCGCTTGTGTCTCAGAATACAGACAATTTATGTCACAAAGTGTCCCCCAAATGCTGCTCTTTAAGTGAAGATTAACTGCTGCATTTACCCAAAGCTAAAAATAACGCTAAACTTTACCCTTACCTTATTGTTGAAAATAGGTAGCAAATGCTTAGACTTAAGGACGTTCGCGCGAAAATTTTTCAACATTGATTTTTTTCTGAAACTTTTACCACTGTAAGATGATGAGTTAGTTATGTCAGAAATGTAAAAAAAATGGGGGGTCACCGACTTCGTTTTGGAGAGAACATGCCCGGAAAAACACCCAAAATGTGACAAAATCGGGCATTCGTTAGCGAATAAGGCCAGTGTCTGTAAACCCAAATATATTGCAACTGAATCTTTGAAGTGAAATCTTCTCTGCCAAATATTGTTTAAGTGGACTTATTAAGTGAATTTAGTCAACTGGTGAGGTTCCTGAAAGATCAAGTTCGCATTTAGCGACCACAGTTTCACGCGCCTTGCAGCTGCAAGATGGCAGGATTTGATGTCCCGTGAGCAGAAATCTTGAATTTTTTTTAACTTCCCACATTGATTTTTTGTTCATTTTTGGACAACGTGGAGATAATTGTAAATAAAATCCGTTTCTGGAAAGAAAACTAGGGGTCACCGAACGTCCAAGACCGTTAAATCCAGGCAAAGCTGTAGCAATGGCCTTTTGCCCTATCATTTCTCATTTTATTACTTAGCGCGCGCGCGCGCTCGTGTATGACGTGGCGTGTGCATTTGCGTGCGCAGTAAGGATGCGCAGAAACAATTGGCGCGAACGTCCTTAAAGGGCCACTTTGTGTTGGATGTCAAAATTGGGCGTGCATCTAATTAGGGTCAAACCTGGACATAAGTGTGAAATTTGGGGGTAGGGATTATCTGTAAGTGGTCCTTTTAGGAAGGAAAGTGCTGATCTTTCTCTTGTGTTTGGTAATAGTGATGAATTTGTAGATTATGAAGAGGATGATATGCGCAACATTGATCTTTTTCTTAATAGGGCCCTATTCTAGCATGCGGGCATACAGGTCTCCCCCAAAATCTGCACCAATAAAGACTGGTCGTTTGCGTGATGATGGCAGTACAGAATACCCAAGCTGGGTATCTGGACTTGGTAAGGAGTATCCAAGCTGGGTTGAGGATCTGGATCACTCCACCAGACACAAAAAGGGCGTTCCAAGGTATTACGGCACTGTCAAGTATTTGCATCATGCAGATTTCAAACTAAGAAAACCATAAACACCTTGAAGTACTTCAAGATTGTTTTTTTTGTCGTTCAGACTAAGAAAACTAAACCAAAAAATTAATACAAAATGAGTAAAGCTTCGTTCAAACCGGTTTGTAATCAACACTATGACGTGATAATATTTCAATCCAGTTTATGATGGACAGGTATATTTTGTAGCGCGTATTTGCTCTCCAAACAAGGTCGGAAAGTGCAAAGAGGTCTATACTGTACGTTTTGTTGATGTAATGCTCTGACTGACAGCACTTCTTAGGCTCAATTTACCTTTGAAGGCCCGAGTGCTTGTTCATTAAAAGAAGTTTCGATAGAAACATGGTATTTAACTCTTGTTTTTCGAAACAGCTTGTATTTAATAGCTAGTGACTAAGCGATTGAAAAAATTATCTTTTCCAATTTCACATAACACTGTGGTAAACGGTGTTACATGAACTTTTTCAATAGGTTGTGCGCCAAGGTAGTTTACGTTGCGGCTTCTCTGTCACGATCCAGCCTTCGGAGCATGGAAGGGAGACATGAAGCAGCGTTATTGGCCTACCGTGTAGCTCTTTTATTTTGCGGGGTTTAATTTTTGTGGATGGTTCTTGATCCAGAAAAATAAGTTTCAGCCCGGAAAAAAAACACCAAAATTAAAACCGTAAAAATTTATTCCCGTTAATATAATTAAAAATGGCTTTTAATTCAGTTGTATTACTATATATCATACAATGGCGTAGAGTCAACATTGGCGCAGAGTCAACTCCAGCAACAGACCAACCATGCTCTACCGGCGCGGTAATAGAAGCGCTTCTGCCGTTGCTTGCACAACATGTTTTTGTGAGTGACGCCGTTTAGATTTATTGTATTTTATAAGCCGCTTCAAAATCGGCTTTTACAGCATGACTGGAAAATTAATGTTTGTTGTAACCGAAAATACTTTGTTGTTGTACCGACCGACTTGTCGTTGACTACCCTGTTCCCAGAGGTTTTCTTCAGCCCCGAGAGATCCGCGAACCGGCTAAGACGAGTCGTAAAGCGGCGAGAAGACTTTCATGCAGACGCCAGCTGACAAACGCGTCAAATTGATAATTACAAAAGAGACCAATGGCAACTTAGCAATCACGCGTCCCCTCGGTATTACCATTCAAACGAACTAATTATATATGATTTGCCTGTTTGTAAGAATATCAACCAATCCGAGCCTGAGGCAGGGCGCGACAAAAGTGCTGTCCGATAGCCCGGGGCTAGTGGAATAACTTGTCAGGCTAGCGTTTTCTTATTGTAACTTGCCCGACGGGCAAGCACCGTTGGTTCTTCTTTTCTGATGATAAATTGAGCTTTTATACCAAAACGTGTGTAGCAGAAAGCTCCTTAGAGAAAATGATAACGTTATGAGGCCAAATTATCGTAGCGTGACAACGTTTTGCGCCGCATTTTAGTTGCGTCCGTAAATAAAGTCATGACTTTTTCTGCTTACATAAGCGACCGAAATAGATTTTTTGAAATGACAATATTTGCCAACTGACAGCGTGCAGTGCGAGACAATCAGTCTAATTAAATTCCAACCAAGTCATGGTGCAGTGGATTTTCTCGGAAATTTAGGTGCGTTTCGTTGGAAAATCCAAATCCGGATTCTTGTTAAAACAAAAAAGGCCCACGTCGTGTAAAATTAAAAAACAAGAAAAAACTCGCTTGAAGAAAAGCTAGCAGACCTGGCGCCGTTATCATCCGATAAAAAAAATAAAAACAAAAACACGCATTTCGAGTAATTTAAAACTTTTCTCACTTTTGAAGAGTTTGTCAGCTTGACGAGCTTTGAAGAGAATTTACTCCATCGAATGTCGACAGACTTCAGATTACAGTGGTAGTTTAATTGACCGATCGCAACGTTCATGACATTCACAAAAATAACTGTGTTGTGATTTCCGTAAACTTATAATATTTTTGACCTTAAACGGGGCAAAATGTAAATATTATTTTTCCTTTACTATTTCGCCCATGTTTGAACAAAATGTTACTCTGAAACAGTCATTTGCGATTTTTAAAAATTTTCTGGTCTTACAAAGTGCGTTTACTGCGTTGATTATATGCAAATTGCAATCGGGCCGACGGCAGCGTTTCACAACTTCATGACATTTGACAGAAGCGCGGGTCGTAGAGGAGAATTCTACAAAAGTAAGAACGAAATAAAACAATGCTACTGTGTTAACTTGCTGTTTGATTTTCTATTAAGTGAGATGTGGACAAACGTTAATAAGTTGTGAAATTTTCTTGTAACACTAATAGAAGCAAATTTGTTGATGATGTTCATTCCAGGAACCTCGTTCATGTTAGCAGTACAAACAAGGAATTGAAATATTTCCCGTAGTTCGCTCTTCAACTGTATTTGATAAAATAATTAGGATAGTACACACGCTTTCATTGGTCAATATCTGTGTTTAGATGAGAGTACGGAAACACGGCTGTGACATCACGAATTTTGATTGGTTGTATGCTGTCAGACGCGCGTTTTGATTGGCTGGTAGGATATGTGAGGCTATAGAAAAACGAAAAACGTCCTCTATTGCTTGAATAGTTAATACACTAGGCAAACTATTGGAAGCCTTAAGCGATATCAATTGACAATGTTTTGCATCACAAGATTAGATAACGTGACATAAATCTGCGGATGATAATTCTTTATAAACAATTTAATTTCGGGCTAGCTCCTCAGACCTTCGGGCTAGTAACCTTAAGTAACAGCTTGCCCGAAGGGCAACCTCATATTTTCATTTTCGTCTCATCCTCAGTGAGGGCTCAGATCCTGACCCTGACGTCTGCGTGAAAGTGAGATTCAAGTTCAAGGTAACCAGAGGTTTTTCTCTTCTGGCTGCTTCGCGGCTCTCTCACGGCTCAACAAAAACCTCTGAGACCAGGGTAGTCGTTGACTGAAATGTCTTTTTTACCTAAAAAAGTAAAAATATTGCATTTCCTGCCTTGTTGATGCCTTGCTGCTTGAAAAGAAAACCGCTAAAATTAGTTCCCAGCGGAAGTTTCAGTCAATTCGAGCCGCAAAAATTTGTTCCCGCATTATGGGCGTCAGTAGCCCGCTATGAGTAGGACCTTGCCTCTTCCATACCAACCCTTCGAGTCAACCTTTGCGCGTATCTTTCTATTGTTATTGCTGCCGTGCACGCACTGTTTATAATGGCCAATCAGAATAAAGTTGTTAAACGAAGACAAAAATAGCAAAAACAATGTATGCAAATTGTGCAAACTGATGTAATATGATGTAAATGTCGGTCTCCTGATGAAAGGTTAGTTTCAAAAATAGAAATATATGCGCAAAGGTTGACTCAAAGATATAGTGGATTGGGCCACTCCTACTTGTGGGATCCTAAGGGCGCACGTTTAATTGTGATGGGCTTATCTCACGTGAACATAAAAAAAAACGCACCATTTGAAGTCTTTTGTTCACCTTAGCCTTAACCACCCATCCTTACTGTATAATTTTGGTGCAGTTGTTCGACGTCATGAGTCTACTCTGAAGACCACTGAATTTAGTCATGGCCGGAAAGTTAACGTGTGTGTTTTTTGCTAGGCATGATAAGAATTACTCCTCTAGCACCTCATCCACTTCAGAGTCAAAGCCAAGAAGAGAATCATATTTGCGATCATCAAGATCCACTCCAGCTGTCAAAGTATCTGATCTACAATCCAGATGGGGTGCTTCCTCTAATGGTTATCATGTGCAATCTCGGGCACAAATGCCAGAGAGTAGAACAGACAGTGTCGATTGGAATGACGCGGCCAGCACGGACACTGACATGTTGGTTTCACAATCGGTTTATGGTCCTCATCCAGTAAACATGGGAGGGAACTTTCATGACTCTTTGTATCAAGACAAGAGAGTTGAGCGTCTTAAAAAGGAGTCAACAAAGAAACTAAGAAAAAGCACAGGCCGGATCAAAACAAAGGAACATGCAGCAGTTTCACCGGGAGGGTCCAAAAATATAACTTATTCTCCAGCGAAAGCTTTGCGTTTTTCTGCGAGGGAGGGTGAGCAGATCGAGGAACCTTCAATAGATAAAAGAAAGACTCCAGTCTCAGCACGTTCTACGAGAGATTCTTTGCCTGATGGTAGCATTTTCGCTACGTTGCCCACAAGATACAGCATTCCAGCTCAGAATGAGAGATACAGAATACCAGATAACCTTAGACTAAAAAGCGCTTCACCACCAAAACAAGCATACCTTTCGCCGCGTACTTTAACACAGTATTCACAAACGCCTGCTGGACAAGTGTCTTCAACAAAGGACCCAAGAAGAAACGTTTATTCTAGTAAATCACTTTCACATGATCGTAGAAAGGAGAAAATAGATTCACTAGCTCGGAGAGAGGAAACTGATTTTGAATCTGACGATACAGATAGAGTCATGCGAAAGTCACCGACAGGAATTAAAATGGAAAAGACTTATCGAGACCCCAATACAATGTACCCATGGAAAACTCTAATTCAAAGTTCACCATCACACGATACAACTGCCGAATTTTCTCAGTCTCAACCTCAATACCAATCAACGCCGATGGTGAATGCTGGTAGTCAACTGTTCAAAGCTCAGAGCTCATTGGACAAGCAGTATCGTTCTAGCGGGGTCACGCGCGACAATAAATTTAGAGAACGAGGAGTAGAACATTCCGAGGAAAGAAAGCCGTTCCTTGAAAGGAAAGCTGGGAAGTATCAATCAACTCCTAAGCAAGTGTTTGCGAGTTCAAGCTACCGATCCAGGGACGCGAGGCTTTTAAAATCTGCACAAAATGCAGTGTACGGCAAGCCTCCTCCTGCACCAAGACCCAGTGCTAAAAGGTTCTCTCATAAAAGAAGTAAGACGGTCCCGGATTTACGACGCATTGCTATTAGCTCAGCGACAAGGCCGAGGCATTCACGACGGAGTCTCGATGATGACGTCTTGAGTGTTAACACTGTCGACACCGAAAACCTTATTACCCGGCCTCCCATGCCTGTATTTGATGCCAGCCCATCTCTGACAACTGTTTCCGATAGTGATACATTGGTTGAATCTGAAATGGAAACCGAGCCTAGTGTGGCTTCTCCCGGGAAACATCCATTAAGCCCGCGTCGTGTTAATTTGATACAAAATGATGACAAGTTTTCACCGACCAGCGTGTTTGCATCGACAAACCCTCACGCTGCAGTGCGTGATGAATTGCCTGAGAAATTTCTTTTGTGGAAATTGTAAGTACCTTACACATCGACTTTAAATAATTTTGTGGACGAAAGGGTATTTTCTTCGGCATGGTTTCGATTCATGGGGGGGTTTTTCTTCCTACTTCGTCTTTTGAAAGCCTTTTCTACTTTTTTACTATTATACTGTTTATCAAAATCAACATAGAAGACTGGTGTTAGAGAACGATAAAGTCGAGGCCCAGCATACGTGTATCTTGTCTCGCGATTGTCTGTTCTTATTAAGTGCCCTCTCTTATTCAATCGTTTACTTAGAATCGTCGAGTCACCTTTATAAGGGCCGTCCCACTTAATGACACGAACGTCCTTAATTAAACGCAACTGCCATGCATCGGCGCACATCAGAAATTGAACACTTTTACGACGACGACGATTCCGGGATCCAATTACGTTTTAGTGGTTCATCTCATCTCATGACAAACTACACCAATTCTGCCTCACAGAAATGCCTTGAGTTATTAAGTCATTTTGGCAGCTTTCTCTTTTTTGAGCGGGGAATGATGAACTTCAGATTGGAGCAACAATAACATAACTAGTATGAGTTTTTGGTTTTCTGGGTACGCGCAGAAAGAAGAATTTTGTGCTGCGAACCTGTTGCTCGCATTGTGAGCCGGAAATTCAACTATAGTAATGGTTTACGTACTCCAATCTAAAGCTCGCTATTACATCCGGAAAACAAACTTCCAAGAAGATGATGTTTTTTTTTCTTGCTCAGTTAGTAGAGCAATGCACCGGTGTCGCAGAAGTCGTGGGTTCCAGTCCCTTTCAAGCCTGGATTTTTTCTACTGCTCAACGGTAACGTTCGACACTGCGATGCATTGACCTAAACTGAAATCTCAAAAAAATATTTCATTCCGCATTCTTTCATGTCTTCCCTATAAGGTCATGCCACTGGACTCCATTACAGTCCGTATTCTGCGAAGGTCATCCCTCAGAACCCTCTTATATGGATGGCTTTTTTTTCCTTTGTTTATTATTAGAGATGAGGACACGAAAGCTCCAGACAGTTTCATCAAAAAGCGATTCTCAAGTCCTAAGTCAGGCATCATATCTTCGTTTCTGGAAGATTGTTTGAGCGTCGAAAACGATTCAAAAGTAGCGGTAGGTTTGCATTTATCGTTTTAGTCTATTTACCTTGTCTCTTCTACACTTGGTTTTATTGTCGTTGAGCCCTCCACAAGTTTTAACTGGTCCCCTTTTCCCAAGTGGTAGACACACGGTCTTGTGCTTTGTGAAAGCGAACCCTAACCGTAAACAAATCATGCAACTTACATCAAGTACAAGACTGTTCGTCCGATTACGCCTCTGTGGAAGGTTTTGGCAAAGTTTTCGTTGTTGGTTATTCTTTAATTATAAGTATTTTATCCACAGTTATCAATTAAAATAATGCTCACCTGTGTGTTACTACAGACCTGAATCGACTCTTGTTGTAATTGGCTTTTTCGTGCCTCTTCGTCCATTATTATTTATCATTGTTTATTAATTTACTTTTAGAAACGAGATGTTTCGTCACCTTCTGCAAGACTTAGTGGAAAGGAAGCCGCCCCAGGTCCTGTTGAGGCCTTGAAACAAATGCTTTTTACAATGCAGGACATTGCTCATCACGAAGCACTCGACAATGGAGATTATTATAAGGTAATGGCTCGTTTTTAGTCTTTTAAATGTTTAGTTTTTATTCCGTAGCCTCAGATCAAGTTCTTCCAGCTGCTCAGTTCCATACGAAATATTTGATGCATAAAGGTAAAGTCTGCTTACGAGCCAATTGGCCCATTAGGCCGGATTTTATCCCGGTTTCTGTAGTATGAAGCGACTAGGCGTATTTCTCCTCCCCCCTGGATGGGATGCTAGTCCATCGCAGGGTTACGCCCGGCATTAAATTCGCCGGTATTCATTTATGCACCTGGGTGGAGAGAGGCACCATGAGAATAAAGTGTCTTGCCCAAGAACACAACACAATGTCCCCGGTCAGGGCCCGGACCCGGACCACTCGATCCGAAGTCGAGCGCGCATTTGATGCATAGGGTATTGAAAATACTAACGTCTCTTTCCAGCCTTCACCAAATGTGGGTCTCAAGTCGAGAGAGGAGCTGAGGAGGAGTTCTTTGATGACAGGTGAGATTTACTTCGTTTTTAATTTATGTTAATAGGCCATTTCCGAGTTCATCATCTACCTCCTCTTGAAAGCCAGTCTAAATGCGTAGTTTTTTTTTATGGTAATTAGTTCTACTTT
>NC_090870.1:24318310-24328310 GCF_036669935.1 Montipora foliosa | reverse complement strand
GCCAATCAGCATTCAGTAATTTTGCCTCCTATGTAATAAAAGTACATAGTTATTTTTACGTTTCGCTTGATTTGGTTGTCAGTTCCCGATGGATTTGGAAACATTTCGTAACACAGCTGCTTTAAGCAAAACAAAACAAACATACATTTTTCCGGCACCGATACAACAACCGCCTGGGATTCTGTTTTTCTGATTGATATATTATAATGCTTATTTTAAAATAATCTCGTTTGTTTTTTTTGTTTTTTTTAGTTTTGACTTTAGCTGGTCTTTGGTATGTTTTAAATAGTTCAGAGAATAATAAGATATAATATTGATTCAAATTTCCTTTTTAAGAATAACTCAGTTCATTGAAAATACAGGTTATTGAACGAGTTTGGAGGGTGATTATTCAAAGAGGTTTTAGAAACTGATTTAAGGTGTATTTTGAAATAAAAGTTTTTACAATGGTCTTAAGTAATATATAAATATATATTATGAATATTTATATAATTATTAATTTTAGTCTATTCTTTTGCAAATTCTCTTGAGACGTGCTCAAAGTCAATATTTTTATGGCTAATAAAGGGATTGTTGTTAGGAGAGTTGTAAACCTCGTGTATTTGTTATACCCTGGCAAGTCTCAATAAAGTGTATATCCGGAAGAGAGAAGTGATCCTTTTACTTATCTGGGCAATTTAAGCAATTTTCTCTTACTCCAAAGGGATTCAAACGCATGACCTCTGAAAACCAACAGATCTCTCCTCTTGAAAACCTACACAAATGCACCATTCAGGTCACGTGCATGGTTCTGTAAATAGTGATAAAGTTCAACTGCATGTCTGAAAGCACGGGGAGGGTTTGAAAGGGTTGCAGGGAAAAGCTGCACGTTCTTGTATGAACACATTGAACTTTATAAATGTAACTTTGAAAGAAGATGAATTAGACAAATGCAACACCAAACACATTTTATTTAATTATTACTTCATTACTTCTCATTTAGCACTGCCTCTTTATTTGCAGCTATCCAAATTTTCCCGCTATTTTACCGTAAAGTTATTAAAACTGGACTAAGGACATTACGACCAGCATCACATAACACTGAAATTTTCCTCCACGCTTTGTACCTTATCCTTCTTTGCTTCCACACAAACAACAGACTGAGTGCAGTCCTTACTTTGTAAACTATCTGTATTCCCTACACTTTAGTGCGCCGAACATCGGATATTTCATCATCTACAATACTTGGCCAAATAGGAAAGGTATCTGTTTACAAACATTGCTTTTGTTATTCAAATTTGCCAACCACAGGAACAAAAGACGTTTTGTTTCGACAGCCAATGGGGCTCTGGTTGGCACATTATGTAATTTGTGATAATCCTGATTAGCATAAATTGATATTTTGCCGTCACGTGGCAGAGGCCTGGTTGTGAGCGGCAGGCGCTTAGAGTACCACGTGATCGTGGTTTGTATTTGGCGACCGTTTAGCGAGTGAGGTATTCTACGGTCAGCCTTCGCCGCGTGCACAAGTCCTGTTTCATTTTTTGTCCTATCGAGCTGAATTAGTGTTTAATGCCTTCGTTAGGCGGTATATGATAGTGTTCATTTACATTGTAAGTAGTGTCTTTAAGTAGAATACCCTAGAACCCCGAGGGTCGCACCACTACCTTGGTCTGGTTTTTTTAGGGGTTTTCGTGTCCGTCTCTGGTGGATTGCTTTTCTCTTTATTTTAGAATCGATGTATTAATGTTTTTTTTACCTATTCCAATGCCCTATATATTGCACGGTGGCTTGGCTGGCCAACGCGCCTATGTATCACCAAACTTGAGTGTCCGGTTGAGTAGTGGAGGCAAAATAATGACAATGGGTGACGTCAACGATGTGTTCGCTTTAACCAAATATGATCTTTCGCGGTACACGTTTCTTCTTGTTTGAATTCCGAGGTTGAAAAAGATAAATCTATTGATGGGGCAAGAACATCACTTACAACTTTAACCTTGCAATACAAATGTGCCCCTAAAAACGTCTACGTCAATTTAAGGAAATCATTGCCCGAAAATGAGATAAATATTCAATATCGGACGACAGCCTTAGTACAAACATTTAATAATCCCCAGAACAATATCTGATTTCTCTTTAGAGCAAACGACATGAAAGTTTGCTGCATGCACGCTTTTCTAACGCATAGGCGATACTACTACAACATTCGCGTCGCCTCGAGTTTGTAAAATAGTGATACCACACTGCCGCTTATGTTGTAAACATTAGACGGTTAAGTGGGATCCATGAGCCAACAGCTTATCACCCGCCAAAGAGGATCACTATTAGATTCACAGCCCTAGTAATAGTTGCGGAAGAGAAATTGAGGAAAAGTTAAGAGAGCCTCAGCACTTGAACAACTCCTGAGGAAATTGAAAAACTGTATTTTGCCCTGAGGGCGATTTGAACCCACGTCCCCCTGATCACTAGTTGGGTGTGATAACCCCTGCACTATCAGGACAACCATACTGGTAACATTAGTCACTTAATGCCTAGTATCGTCTCTAAGTTCAAAGTTTTCCTCGAGCTCTGTTCTCGGAACAGATATAACGTCCGCGGACAAATATCTGAGCATATTTTTAAAGTCAAATGGAGGCTATTATGTTTATTATCCTTTAAACATTTTTTGCAAGTCAGACTGGAGCTTACAAATTAGACGAAACGTTTCCGAACAGTTTGCCGTTAAAACGTTTACAGCGTATGAAGTTGATCTTTTTGGTGTTTTTTACCGCTTTATCGATCAGCAGGTTTATTTTTTCTTCCGTCCTTGAAAAGCAAACTGCATTAATTTTATTTCTCTACTCGCACAAATCCCACAATACACCTCTTTTACCCCCCAAAATTTTGCATAATCATTATTTGCAATTTCTTCTGGGACATGAAGATTGAACACAATGCCGATGCAAATTTTTGGAGGGTTAAAGTGGTGTATTATGGCATTTGTGCAAGTAGAGAATTCCAAAAGTTTTGGGAAATTGGGGAATAATTAGCAACTATTCACCGAAGTGGAGGTGGCTAGCGGTGAATATTTACCGAGCCGCGCAGCGACCAGGTAAATATCCAATGCTAGCCACCGACACTGAGGTGAATAGTTGTTTTAGTATATACTAAAACAGTGAGGTAATATACAGCACAAAAAATTAATTTGGATGTTTTCTTCACTTGTCACGGATGCAAATCGGGACGCCATTTTTTCCCGAGTTGCTCGGAAGTAAATAGCACAGGATATTCGGTGTTTGACGAGCCAATCAGCGCGCGAGTTCAACGCTATCCACTGTTTTAGTATATACTAATGATGGATATTTCCCTGTTTTAGTTGGGAAGTATTCAGACCAATCGCGTGCGAGCGAAAATATGTGTTGGATTATTAGCTACTATTCACCGAAGTAGAGGTGGCCAGTGGTGGATATTTACCGAGCCGCGAAGCGGCGAGTTAAATATCCACTACTAGCCACCGACACTGAGGTGAAAGTTGTTTTAGTATATACTAAAACAGTAAAACAGTGAGATAATATAGCACAAAAAGATGATTTTAACTCATTTATTCCTGCAAAGATTACAACATTTTCGGACGCAAATTCCGCGCGAATTCCTCGGAGGTGAATAGTTAACAATTATTCCTCTCGCCCTCATGGTCTCTGAGTCAATAGCGGCCGAATGGGCTATTGACTCAGAGACCATGAGGGCGAGAGGAATAATTGTTTTAGTAAAATCCAACTAGTTGGTCAAAAAAATATCGAGACAAAACATCTTTCGCTAGTTAAAGCTAGACTTTAATTGTTGTTTTGGTTTTCAAAGCCGGCGCTTTTCGCTACTAGTGGGCTATAACAAATAGCCTACTAGTAGCTCAACCAATCAGAACGCAGCATTGATAATAGACCACTAGTTGGATTTTACTAACAAAGGATATCCGGAGTTTGAGTAGCCAATCAGCTCGCGCGTTCAATGCTCTCCACTGTTTTAGTATATGCTAAATATATATAGTTGAAATGCGGGCTACAGACGGAAGAAGGTAATGATCTTCGCATTTATCTGGAGCAGACTCAATTTATTTTTCAGGTTCTATAAGACACAAGTGCGAGGATGCTTTCCTTCTTTCCTCTATAGCCCCTACTTCAAATATATATATTTAGTAAAATCCAACTAGTGGTCTATTATCAATGCTGCGTTCTGATTGGTTGAGCTACTAGTAGGCTATTTGTTGTAGCCAACTAGTAGCGAAAAGCGCCGGCTTTGAAAACCAAAACAACAATTAAAGTCTAGCTTTAACTAGCGAAAGATGGTTTGTCTCGATATTTTTTTGACCAACTAGTTGGATTTTACTAAAACAATTATTCCTCTCGCCCTCATGGCCTCTGAGTCAATAGCCCATTCGGCCGCTATTGACTCAGAGACCATGAGGGCGAGAGGAATAATTGTTAACTATTCACCTCCGCGGAATTCGCGCGGAATTTGCGTCCGAAAATGTTGTAATCTTTGCAGGAATAAATGAGTTAAAATCATCTTTTTGTGCTATATTATCTCATTGACTCAGAGCCCATTCGGGCTCGAGGAATAATTGTTAAATATACATTTCTTTCAAAGTGCATATCGTTGTCAAAAACGGTTAAACTCTGACTTTGGTTGGTTTTGTTTCAACCCATTTCTCATCAATCGAACTTCGAAATGGTTCGTCGTCTACGCCAAAAAGGAATTAAAAATATTTGTCAAGTGATGTAAGATACACAAATCAGGGCCCGGGTGATTTCAAAATTTATTTTATTGATAGTCCGCTTCTTTGCCTTGTTTGATATAGCCTTTGTTTTTAGTAACTAAAAATACATACTGTGTACAAACTAATCCGAGTGTTAAACTGAGGCAATATACCGAAAATTATTCCACTAGTTAGCTGAAATGAAGTGTATTTTCATGAGATTGCTAAGTCAAAATAGGGTTTTAGTGGTTTTACCGGCAGATCAACTTAGGTGATATTCACCAGTTGCCAAAAATATAGATAAAACGTTTCTGTGTGCTCCGTTCTTGTAATGTTTATATTAGTTTGTGAATACACTTTACCGAAAAATACTACCCCTTTAATCAGCGGCTTGCCCCAGGGGGATTTGTTTCAATGTCCAACCGAACCTAATCAAATACCCGTGGGTATGGGGGAAAAATTCTCGGGACTTCCCGTACCCTGGGGGCAAAAAAAATACAGGATATACGTCACTTAATATCACTCCTAAAGGTCCTTGATAAAATTCCTTAAAAGAATCCACAAGAACAGCTTTTTTCTTTGTTCTTACGGTGTTCCAAGCGTTAAACACTGGCATATTTTACCCTTGTCACCGATGAACGTTGCTACCAGAAAGAGTTTTCAAGGCTCAGAGAAAACTTCCGGGTGCCGAAAGTGAAGACCGCTGACCTCATTATAGCAAATCTCAGCGAATACGGGTGATGTAGAAGCTTTCGTAACGTATATTGTGATTGGCTCGCTACCCTAGTCAAAAGTAAAGGACTAAACAATTGAAGCAACGACTTAAACTTAAAAAACAAGAGAGGCTGCTTACAATACCAAACAGTAGCAGGTTACGAGAGCTACTACACTACGAACAAATACACCTGGTTTCCCGGGATTGACCCCTAGGACAAGCCGCTCATTTATGCATGATATGACGGAAATTCGAAAGGTCTTAGTTATTTAAATTCCCGGAAACGTTTAAAGTATATTGAGCCTTTCGGTTTTTTTTAACAACGGACCAAAGGAATTGTTTCATTTATGGTAAGCTCATGGTCTTCATCAGTAATCGGTTTCCACGTTGATACTTTTTCTTGCCTCGTTTTCTGCAACCTCTCGTTTGCAGCCCCAGATCCCTGGTATACATGCCTGGTCGGTTTTCTTGGCCTTCACTTCTCGTTTGCAGCCCCAGATCCCTGGTATACATGCCTGGTCGGTTTTCTTGGCCTTCACTTCTCGTTTGCAGCCCCAGATCCCTGGTATACATGCCTGGTCGGTTTCCTTGGCCTTCACTTCTCGTTTGCAACCCCAGATCCCTGGTATACATGCCTGGTCGGTTTCCTTGGCCTTCACTTCTCGTTTGCAGCCCCAGATCCCTGGTATACATGCCTGGTCGGTTTCCTTGGCCTTCACTTCTCGTTTGCAGCCCCAGATCCCTGGTATACATGCCTGGTCATTTTCTTTGCTTATTTCTTCCACAGAACGTTTACTCGTGTCTTTGAATGACTTTAACCAGGGCTTCACTGAACCAACGTGAGCTGTTTTGGAACCGGTCTGATCTTTAATTAACTTCCTGCCGAGGGGATCGCTTGTAACTTGTGAAAGGACGAAGACTGTTGTGAAAGCAATCAGTAACCAATTCATCATTCTGAAAAGAAAATTTGAGGGTTGTGTAAAGGCTTTCTTGCAAACAATTGCTTAATAGCGGAGCTCCGCGCGCTGAAGGAGCGCACGGAGCACCATGGGCAAGAAAATATGGTGACCCATCTGTGCGAGAAAATAGGCCATTTCCGAAATGTCAATATTCACCCTCCATGTATGCCAATTTGAAACTCTGTGGGGTAACCCGCAGACATCCATTTTCTGGCTAATTGAAACCTGTCAAAACTATGTACCCGCTGACCAGCATATCGAGGGCTTAAGTTTAAAGTTCATCGAGGTCAGGTTTTTAAAAGTTAACCGTTGACCAGATGCTGGCTTTTGATTGGATCGCAAGCTCAAGCCGGGTTAAGTTATTGTAAGTATAATAACACAGGAGCTCTGCTTTTATGCTCGGGTAAATCTGTATATTATGATGTTCAGCTGAAAGCCGAGATCAAGAAGAACAGAGATAAGGCAAAAGGAAGAGGCCCTGGTGTCAACCGAAACAGGGGGCAGGAGGAACCATTAATGACTGTATTCAACCCGAAAGTGAAGGTTAAGTTTTTGCTGCCATCGTCATGCATGAGTAGTAGTTGTAATGGTATTATATAGGAAAACTCTGAGTGATCCAAATTTTGCAATATATAGGTTGCCAAATTTTTCCCATTTGGCTGCAGCAGTAGTAGCAGCGGCAGCACTGAGCAGTAGCAGAAGGAGTAGTAGTAGTAGTAGCAGTAGTAGTAGTAGCAGTAGTGGTAGTGGTAGTAGCAGCAGCAGCAGCAGCAGCAGTAGTAGCAGCACCAGTAGCAGCAGCAGTAGCATAGCAGTAGTAGTAGTAGTAGTAGTAGTAGTAGCAGTAGTAGTAGTGGTAGTAGTAGTAGCAGCAGCAGTAGCAGTAGTGGTAGTAGTGGTAGTGGTAGTGGTAGTGGTAGTGGTAGTGGTAGTGGTAGTGGTAGTGGTAGTGGTAGTAATAGTAGTAGTAGTAGTAGTAGTAGTAGTAGTAGTAGTAGTAGTAGTAGTAGTAGTAGTAGTAGTAGTAGTAGTAGTAGTGGTTGTACTAGTAGCAGCAGCAGTAGCAGTAGTGGTAGTAGTGGTAGTGGTAGTGGTAGTGGTAGTGGTAGTGGTAGTAGTAGTAGCAGTAGTGGTAGTAGTGGTAGTAGTAGTAGTAGTGGTAGTGGTAGTGGTAGTGGTAGTAGTGGTAGTGGTAGTGGTAGTGGTAGTGGTAATGGTAGTGGTAGTAGTAGTAGTAGTAGTAGTAGTAGTAGTAGTAGTAGTAGTAGTAGTAGTAGTGGTAGTAGTAGTAGCAGCAGCAGTAGCAGTAGTGGTAGTAGTGGTAGTGGTAGTGGTAGTGGTAGTGGTAGTGGTAGTGGTAGTGGTAGTGGTAGTAATAGTAGTAGTAGTAGTAGTAGTAGTAGTAGTAGTAGTAGTAGTAGTAGTAGTGGTAGTGGTAGTGGTAGTGGTAGTGGTAGTGGTAGTAGTGGTAGTGGTAGTGGTAGTGGTAGTGGTAGTAGTAGTAGTAGTAGTAGTAGTAGTAGTAGTAGTAGTAGTAGTAGTAGTAGTAGTAGTAGTAGTAGTAGTAGTAGTAGTAGATAGCATTTTAGCATATTTCGGCTTCCCTATCAAGTCAAATGACCTTAGACCGAAAGCAATTATCCAGCTACTTAAATAAAGTTGTTTTAATTTAGTCTTTTGGCGATTGACTTTGTCAAATCCACATAGAGCAAAGTGGAGTTGTGGAGTTAAATGATGTGTTTTTCCTTTTGTCTTACCATATCCTTTGCCTTATATTCATTGCATAGTTTGGAACGAATAAATATCAAAAGGAATATCGTTTATTAAAAAATCATACCAGTTTCAGACAAGGAATAAATTCAAACCACAACACAATTCAAACAACCAGTGTCATTTTAGCTTTAAACTGCTTTAATAAAAATGTGCGGCGATTGTGTGGTGATAGGAATCAACTTGCGGTTTTAAAACCGAGATAAATTATCATCTGATAGAAAACCTTTGTTACAGACATTTTTTTTCCCACTTTAACATTTAACCTTCCACAAGAGTGGTTTTCAGAAAAAAATCCTCAAAAGAATTTAGATGGATGTCAAAAGTAATAAAAGAAGGAGAATTTGCGATAAGAAGTCAAAATTGAAGACTTGTGTTTCACTTCTCCTCGTTTTAAAAATTACTTAATTAAGGAATATTGATACCCTTAAAGCGTATAAAGTTTTACAGAGGACGTTTTCGGTTTTCGAATTTAAACAAAAAATTTCAAAAATGCAGTCTTAAGCGCAAAAGGTATGCTTGAAAAATGGCTGTTTTTTCTTTCTCGATACGAAAACTGAACTGAACCAAAGGGTCACACGGGATGAATCTAAGGACCGAACTGTAAAACTACAACAAAAACGTTTCTTATAAGGTTTGCAATAAAATAATACTGATAGGTTTCAAAAAATCGGTTTTCCTATATTTTGACCCTATAAAAATTATGGCGAATTTATACCTTCAGAGAATATCATCAAGAAAATTGACTTTAGTATAACTTACCCTAAATGTCACACTTAATTCTAGTCAAGCGTCTCTTTGTGATGTAAACGCTGTGGTGTCTTCTTTGCAGTGATATACGTAAGACGTTCCGTCCTTGAAATATACCAAAGCTCTCTGTCTCTTTTAAAGGAATGTGAAAGGTGCCCCGTGGCTTATCAGATAATTATAAGGCCAGTCTACTCAAGTAAAGATTTTAACGAGGTTAAACTGAATTGAGCTGCCGTTGGTCGAAATGATTGGTCGAAGAGAAAAAGACGGCGGTTATCTACTAATTAAGAAAGGTAAAAACAATTATAAACTATTAAAAATCTGAAAAGTTCTTAATTAGCAGCTTAATTCGACAGTAAAGAAACTATCGTAGAGCTTTTATCCATCTTAGAGACCCACGCTATGTGGTGAAAGCATAAATCGAACTATTTTAATATTTCGACATTATTTTGATCATACATACTGTCATGAAAAAATGCGAAAAAAATGTTCTGCAAATTTGAGAATAATGAATTTTCATTCAATAAACATTTACAAATATGTAAAGGCTGTTTCGAAAACGAGCTGCGTTTTTCAAAAAAATGGCTCGACTAAAATTGTATACCCATTTGGAATTTGGTTCACAAAAAAAGTCTTCTAATCGCTTTCTTTAAAATCCTTCAGTCACACAAAAATGAAAGAAATATGTAAATACAATTCCGGGAAAATATTCTTGAGAGTGAAATACGAATTTCATTGTGTCAATACCGGTTCATCTATTTACAACTTAGTATAAGACGCCGAGCCATCCTCAAAAAAAGGGGACAAGACAGCAGTAAAAACTGCGATTTTCGATCCAAGTTTAAGATTTCCCTCAGTTTTCAGCTGATGGCTGTGGAAGGTCTTTATGAAATACCATTTCATAATAAGAACTGCTTTTTGTTTCATGCCATTTTTTTAGTTTCTTAAATTAAAATCAGGACAATGATTGGTGTTTTTTTTTTTGTTTCATTACTGCACAATATGATTCATTCCACTTTTTCCAGGTACTTTCTATAAGAGACATAGTAAGAATCTTTTGTATTTTACGAGGCAGAAAACTGTGAAATTTAAGGC
>NC_090870.1:24298310-24313310 GCF_036669935.1 Montipora foliosa | reverse complement strand
CCCTCGACTTCGTCTCGGGAAAGATGAGGACTCTTGGGAAAACAAAACTAACTGTTTCCCTCGGGACCATACATTAAGTGTATAATATACCTTAGTTTGATCTTATATGGTAAATGATTGCGCTGAACGTAGCTAAATTTTTTTTCTCCGGAAAGCGAAATTTCTCTCCGAACAAAGCCAAAAAAGAAAAAAAACTTTTTTGTGGAAAGTTTGGATCAATTCCGACGTTTAGAAGTACGTGAAAAGTCAAGAAATGTTCTTGTGATGAGCCTGCGTCTGTCTAACCTCAAGGTATTACACATCAAATTGTTTCGATTTCGCTCGGATTTTCCCACTTTTTTCGCTCGTATTTCGTGCTTCCAAATTTTTGGAGTTTAAGGAATTTAATAAAACAATTATTCCATTCGTGCTTGTTGGATGTGAGACTGGTTATAGCCAACTCGGCGCTACGCGCCTCGTTGGCTATTTACTGCATCTCATATCCAACGTGCGCTCATGGAATAATTGTTAAATCTCTCTCAGATAGAACGCGCACTGTGATTGGCTAAATTACCGGGCCGTATTCGACAGTACGGGCCCGCTGTACAGTCTGCTAAATTTAAAATTTCGATAAAAGAATCTCTAGCACGTTTTTCATGTCGTTTCTATTACATAAACTTGTAAAACTGTTTCAACTATTTCAAACAGCCAAGAAGATTTAGTTTTTCGGATTTTGACACGGCAATCTTTGTGGCAGTTTAATCTTCCGCTTGACTTCGACTAGTTTCCTTGCCAGCACGCTGGATTAACCTCAGAGATATAATAAATATCTTACTAACCTCGTTTTCTCTGTCCGCACTGTAAGTTACAGATCCTCGTTTTTTTCCCGTTGATTTATGGCCCAAGCGCTTAGCGCGCGGGCCATAAATCCTCGGTTCGTAACTTATAGTACGGACCGAGAAAACGAGGTTAGTAAGAGGTATATTATGTACGACAATGCACGCTACCATCCCCAAACCCAATCCCCTCACTTCGTCTCACCGGCCACACTGGAAAAAAAAAAAAAAAAAAAAAGATCAGACAAGCCGAAATCAGACGTTATTGACATGGATCCGGAAATGATCCACACTCTTTTTAAAAAACCTTGATCATTCTTCTTTCTGTTGCACAATAGCTCAGCTTCCTTGTATCCTTCATTCCTTGTATCTTTGGTACATTACGCTTCCTCTACAGTCCCAAAGAAATATTCGTCCCATTATTGCAAGATAATTTAATAAACAGGTAAACAGAGATTATTTTGAAATTAGTCCAAACAAGATGCTTTGCCAGTAAGACTCAAAAGCTTTCCAGAACATCTTAGAATGAACACATCAGCAGAAAACCTGATCTAAGGTTTTTCAGCTTTTCAGATCTAGAACACGAAGGTACATAGATTATCAGTAACGTAACCTATTCTATGATGAAATGATATATGACATGGATCATATATGAACTGCGGATATGAAATCAAGTGAAGTTATGATCCTCGCAGTTATGAACGCAATTTTTGCAATTGCGTAGAGAAGCCTGAAAAATTCAGGACTTCAACGTGGTTTGAACCCGTGACCTCGCGATGACCAGCTCCCAACGTCAGTGGCTTCAAAGCTCAGTTGGTTAGAGCGTTGCACCGGTATAGCGAGGTCACGGGTTCAAACCCCGTCAAGTCCTGAATTTTTCAGGCTCTACGCAATTGCAAAAATTGCGTTCATAACTGCGAGGATCATAGCTTCACTTGGTAACCTATTCTATAAAATTTAGCTTTCGTACAGAGAATCGAGTTTATTACTTTGTACTGAAAGGCCCTGACAAGTGGTTCCCAAGCAACAGAATGAGGTAGGGTGATTCGAATTAAAGCCTTCTGACAATTGCCGATGGTCATATGATACAAATACAGACACGTTTTTCTTCCAACCTTTGGGCGTTGTTCGGCATGGCGGGGATTTCTGCTACAGATCGTTTTCACTGTCAAGTAAGAAAAAAAAATAAAATCGAAACCGTTCAATTAAAAAAGTTGGAATGTTGTAGGAGAGAACTTCATAAATCACCTCTCCAGTTCTCAGGTCTGTGCGTTACATCAAAACACCTTGCAATTTTGATTTTAGAATGTGATGACGTCACTGTGAAAACCCTCTATTGAGCGCCAGTGTACAAAATGAAACAGAACAGATTTTTTAAGTGGAACGCATATTTTTTGAACGATTTTTAAAGAATGCGACGATTTAGGCCTCAGTTTGCAATTTAAACCCAGTCTGCAGTCTGCATTTTGTACCTATAGTCTGCATTTCAAACCCAATCTGCAATCTGTAGTCTGCAGATAATTCAAAATGACGATCTTGAGATGACTATCACACAAAATGGATATACCGTATACGAACATGGTGGGTTTCCTAATATAGGCACTTTTAAAATATTAACATTTATTGTATTGTATTTTCGTCATTTCAAAAATGGAACGATCTGACTATTTTATGGGACGATCTGACTATTCTGTGCCGCAACGATCTCGTGCTGGTATGGAAAGTGACCATAATTCGCTGCCAAGTGGCGAGCAAGTGATTTTCGCGAGCGGCGATTTCAAAACAGATGCCACTCATGGCAACAGAGGAGAAAGCTTCGATTTGCTCACGCGTGTTTAAATAATCCCGTGATAAAATATCAAGCTAAATACCCAGGCTACTGATGTTTATAAAGGTTTCCAGTTTATCGATCAAAAAATTCTTCTAGCGAAATTGCGTAACCCTAAATTCAACCTACGTAGCTGCTTGCTTAGATTGGTTGCCATTTTTTTACAGGGTTGGACCCATTTGTTCGCTAGCAGTCATCCTCAACGCCATTAGAATACCTCTGGAGGTATTCCAAAGGCTCGCAGAGGTCATGGATTCGAATCCAGTCGAAGCCACCTATACGAGACACTATTGCTTAAATTGTGCATTGAAGTGCGAGGATCACTTGTCCCGTGTGTACATAATCCTAATCCTGTTTTTCCCTTAATTGGTAAAGGCATTCTCAACTATTCTCTTGACGCGATCGAATCTTAAAACCACCAAAGCTACCAGCTAATAGTGATCGCTTCGCTGGATTTTTTAACTGTTAAGTATTCTTCGGTCTAAGATCGAGTTGTGATTATTGCTTTTGGTTAAGTTCTGACCTCTACCTGTAATTCAGCTATTGCTGCAAACGCTTGCTGCAAACGCTTACAACAAACAAGTCTATCAAGTCCATCCGTCTATCAAAAACAAAAGTCCACAATTGCTAGACAGCAAGAGATTTTAACTCCAAAGACAGTGAATAAGTTTACAGAATAGTTTACTGCAACAGTTCGAAATTCTTTTACCTCATTCAGTAAAATACAAAATGAAGCAAAGAAAAAGACCAGGAAAGCCTATTGTTTGGTCTTCTGTGAGAACGCGAAATATTCACTGCTTAATCAGATTCTAATACCCTGGTAATTTCATTTCTGTAGTACCTAGCCAGGTTTGAGGCTCATCCGATTGTGGAAAACGAAATCAATATTCTTGCCTACCTCTACACTTTGATACGCGCTTCAGCGAGCTGGACAGATCTCAAGAGAACGTCAACGCTGTGAATGAGAATAAATTTTTCTCTCGCTGCTTACAAACAAATCATCTGCATTGACATTTGACCACTGTTTTCTTTGAGGTAGCTTACGTTTGAAGATAACTTCGATTTTCTTTAATTTTGGTCTTTAAAAAAATAAATTAACGAAGCAAAAATTTAACAGCATCCATGAATTTTTTATGCGGAAAGAATAAGATTATACTGGCACACACTCGACAACAAAGAGCAATTCATTGCCACTTATTGTCACAAGTAACAAAGTCATAAAATTTACTTTTAAGACGTTGACCATCAAATTGGTAAAGTTTCTGAAATTTCCACAATACGTAATTTAGTTTGTCTACTTGCAATTTTACTCGTATTGCACTAAAATAACAGTATCATTTAGACGAGGCGATATCCAAGATGAAAAGAATTAAAAATAATTGGTTTTGCATCATTCACCTGGTAACAGGTATAAGTACTCAAATCCTTAATACCTTACCTGACCATATCACAATGATCTATTATCCTCAGGACAGGGATAAGAGAATTGTTCAAGGCCGAGGAAAAGAATACGGAGAGTGGTAAGTTTAAAAAACCCATTTAACCTTAGGAAGTTAACATTAAAATATCAATTTCTTCAGTTAAGCCTCTTGCACCTACATTAGCAAACCCAATTAAGAAATCTTGCTTAAGGTAATTCCCATGAAAATGACGTACTATCCAGATTTTTTTCAAACTTGGCACAATTGATATTCAAACACAGGACATTTTAAAAATGCAATAAAGAGATGGGGTCACCGTGCTTGTTTTCGCTCTGTATGCTCTTTATTCTAAGAGTTTTTTACCGAATTACGCGGGAAGCGTTCGAAACTAGATCAGCAGGAAAAATTATTATTATGTAGCAAAAACTACTGAATATTACTGAAAACTTGAACCTGCTTGTATGTCCGGGCTATAATCTTTAAGTAAAGTGATTTCAAATTGGTCAATCTTCCAAAGAAATGTAAGCAAATTGGAGAGCTACAGTCATCACCTTGCACTCAGTGTCAGGCTCCAAATGCAGTTTCACGTCATTTATAGGTAAATACTACAACTTCTACCATCCAACTTTTTTTCTCCTTAAAATATGTCTTCCGTGTACCTATTACGAGTCACCGTACTCGTTTCTTCGCAACACGGTGATAAATGGATGGCAAAGGGGCAATTTCGGTTTGAAAATGATCATTTTCCGCGAAGGGACTGGGGCCTGTTCCAAAAAAAAAACCACCCTCTTAACCGAGACGAGATATCATGATTGCACTTAAAAGCTCTTCAACATCAAAAGCGGCCTTTGTTGCCTCTCTTCAGAAGGCCGGCGCCAAACGCCGTCATCTCCGAAGTCGCAATGTTATGCGCAGTATGAGATGCGCGGTGCAAAACCAGGGGATCAAGGGAATTTGAGATAAGGTTTGCATGGCAAACCATTCTTGTTAGTGTTGTGATATCCCAGTGCATAAAAGAATCCCAACAAATTTCATTCATATTGTGTTCTGTGTTTTCCAGCCTTCCTGTTGGTAGACCTGCCTCTTGTATATGGTGCATTTAATGATTTGAGATTACTTGACCTATAATCAAACATTTTGGTTCAGAAGAAGTTGTGGACAACGCCGTAAGATATTAGTCTGTAATCTCTTACAATCGAGTGATGTCCTTTTATTAGTCTAGAATTTTACGTCCAGTGAAGTGGTTATACGGTTCTTCGTTCACCATTAAAGTTCGGCAAATCTAGGGAAAAGCAAAAGCTTTCGAATGAATTTTGCCGGGCTGTGACGTTATCATAAATGGCATCCAGATTCATGACGTCACAATTAACAGTCCTCGCGAGCGCGGGGGGCTCCTCAAAAGCGCGAAAATGGGATAATGTCAAATCAGAAAATGCTGAAACAAGTTCGCCATATCTCCGAGGGAAACTTTTACGGCTTGCGGGTAACAAACAAGGCTCAAAAACTCAGTTTGGATCGAGAGATTCGCACGCTTGAAACATGGAAGGATGTGCAATCACACGTGTTCCGAAAAGAGGAAAAAGAGTTGATGAGTACGCTAAAAAGACTAGAGCACTCGAAACACGATCATCACCATGAAGACCATGATTACCCGGAAAAGTGCTCATCTTCTCACCATCGAAGGCTTTCAAGCTTTCACTCTAAGCATCAACTTAACTCTGACAAACAAGAACACTTGGCGTGGAAACCCAGTGAACGCGGCCAACGGAAAATTTTGGTTAATGCGGGGACAGAAATAAGCGATGCCCAATCATCGTCTAAAGTCCCTTGTCGAGTCAGGGTACTTACTGATACTTCTGATGTCAATGTAATTATCTCTCTTACACCTGAAGCTAGTTCAGTCGCTGCTGCTGCTGCAACAAGGCAATCTGACGTGGCTTCTTTTCCACCACTTGTTGAGCGACATAAAGGAGATACCGGGGCCGAAGTTCACAGGACAAGAGGTTTTATGTCCTGTGTTATATGTAACTTGCCACGATACAATCATGGTAAGGAAATCACCAATACTTGCTCTTGCCCGCCGCATCCTTCAAAGCACTCACTCCACGTTCATCATGGACACCAAGCTTCGGAAAAACTAAAAAAGCTTCACACAGATGATGATAATTTGAAAACACACCTGGCCAAGAGACAGAAAAGACTTGAAACTGGAGACCATTTCTCGCCGCAACCTCATCTTAGAAGAAAACAATTTAGTTACCAACCTGATAATACACATTATGCTAGAAGCAGAACATCCAGCAAAGAAGAAGATAACAAAAGCCATTCGCCAGGATCTCATAGAAGGATCTATAAGCACAATACAACTGAAAGTGAACACCGCTTACACGACCGAGAAAAACGCAGCAGAGAATCTAGTTTTGGAGAGAGTAAGAGTTGGAGAGGCAGTTTGGAGGAAAGCAACCGAAGCCTATGGAGCAATTATACAGAAGGCCGAAGTAGAGAAAGTAGTTTTGGGGATAACGACAATCGTTCGCTCAAGAGACGCCATGGATCACGTCACAGAAAACACGGGCATGAAGAAGAGTTGTATAATCTTTATAAAAGACTTAAAAGGCTATTTCCTTCCCTTTGGGAGGATTATCACGCCAGTAAAGAAGATGAAGAACCGAAGCCTGTATTCAATGGATTAATGCATCCTGATAACATCATCAATCACCACCATTTTCTACCTTATGAAGCTCACCAACAGGACAAAGAAATACCAAAACCTAATAAACATCACAGTGCGCATGACCAATTCCATCCCACATCATCTCATCTCGTGGGAATTCGCAAAGAAGTAAGTGCAAATTATTAACTTTACATTGTGACTGGTTTAAAATTCTAAAAGAAATGCACAACATAAAAAGTCATTACAGGAGTCAATCATTTACTTACGCACGCGTCATTAAATAAGTGGCCTGTGTCGAAGACAGAATACTGTACAAGCATGACTAGATCCGAATCGGAATATACCTACTTTTTGACCAAGGATCAAGTTAAGTGTTCAACCGGCTACGTATTCAATAGGCTATTCACAAATCTCTGAATGGGCAGGATATATTCCTTTCAAAATTGTTAGTCTCTGGGCACAAGATCCAAACAGCGAGGGAAACCCTATTTTTTTGATGGTGCTGTCAGTTTGGTGGCAGTTAGGAATTACCTGAATCCTTTCGCGAAAGACGAGCTAAATTTACATAGACATACGCCTTAAACTAGATGTAGCCACTGTTGGGGCTGTGATGTACAACGTCCCTCTGTATTTCAGCGAATTGAACCCGCGCGATTTAGATTTGTGTCCTCAGTCTACAAGAGAGATTGCCAGTGGGATGCGGGCAGGCGAAGTTTGGTGATTAATATTTAGATTCGCGATTGTTACAAGAAGGCAATTATTCTCACATTTCTACAAAAGCTACACGATGGGCCACTTGAAATATTTGAATTCCATATTCCAGTGGTGGTCAACCATTCTTTTTAATTACCAAAATACATTTAGTTTTTTTAGAGTACTATTTTGTGGCTCACATCACGTATCCTTGGCAAATCTATTAACGGGCCTAACAGTTTCTGATAATCAGTCTTCGGAAAAGACTGGAAGTGTCATCTGAACCTGGTTTAAAGACCTGGCTCTCGCGAGTCTCTTATACAGCTTAGCGTCAGAGCATCCGAACTAGTAATCGTAGGTTCTCTCCAAGAACCTCCATTAGCACATGCATGGCGTTTTAGAAGCATGGAGTTGAGAGAGCTGGTAAAAAGTAAACGTTTACCATCGGACCGAGCCTACTTTTAACATTTGTTCATTGCTACAAGAAACATTTGAAATCATTCAAATTCTCAGTTTTCCCTGATACCAAAAGATTATCAACCGAAATATTGCTGGAGCAAATTTTTCTTTTGACATTTTGTAAATTCGGCGATTTCGTAGCGCGAGAATCCAAA
Source organism: Montipora foliosa (assembly GCF_036669935.1). Taxonomy (NCBI): domain Eukaryota; kingdom Metazoa; phylum Cnidaria; class Anthozoa; order Scleractinia; family Acroporidae; genus Montipora; species Montipora foliosa. The sequence goes on along the minus strand of NC_090870.1, from coordinate 24,305,265 downwards.
AGGCAATTCTTAAGAGCCATTTTCCCAGAAAATCGAAAATCGCAAGACACTCGTGAAAAAATCGAAATTTTTTTTCTTTTGCCAAAACATCCCTTTTAGTACCCTAATTCAAGAAAAAATAGTTTTGGGTTCAAGCGATTCATTGTACGGGAGAAATTACTAAAAGTTTGAAAAATCGATTTTTTGCTGGTTTTTCGTACTCAAAACAACGGAATCCGACCGCAACTTAGAGAAAACGTTGAACGCATAAGAAACAATCCCTAACATCAAAACTTCAGCCGAGAATTATTACATACTTACTCTTTAATTTTATGAAAGAAAATTTGAAGAAAGAAGTTTTTAACAATTACAATCGACAAGTTTAAAAAGGTCAAATTTGTATCTCTGGAAATGTTAATAAATGAAGGCGAACTTTAACTGTTGTAAAAGCCCTCTGGTATATGCCGCTTCCTTGTAAAACCCATATAGAATAAAACCTTGGCTATTGAACTAAGTTACTGGAAAGTTTTAGCTCTGGGAATCCAATACAGTTCTCACACTAAAGTAAGCAATTTGAGTATCTGAGTAAATAAGACGTATGCAAATTAGACGGCCCGCTGAATGAATTCATATTTTTAACGCAAAGTTTTGTTGAACGAACAACTTACCATTGCTTGTTGTGAGAGAAGTTAAATCCATCTCTGAATCTGTTGGTGGCAACTCATCCATAACTGATTTCGACCAAAATGTGTCCAGCAACTTCAGCGCTTGAGCTATCTAAACACTTCCCACGCATCGCTTATTACGCGTCATCAGACGCTTCTGTAATAATGAAACCCGATTATGTTTTGGTCCGAAAATAACATACAATGATGAAAATTAACCACTGCTCAAACCACACAGTTAACAAGGTGAGTATTACTCTTATTGAGCGAACAAATCAGATACTAGACGGGATAACAAGATCATATGACGCATAATTTAACAAACGCGCAGAGATTGGTCACGCTAGCTTGTCACATACGACTGTACGTACTATACTTTGTACACATTGTAAACAGATTAAGAAACAATTACAGCTGTCCCAATGAAAAAATGTACAACCCTACGTCTGTTTATAGATCATCAGTGTAGAAATATTCGACTCTGGGAACAATATTAATATAACATTTCCAGGTCAAATGCTCCTGGAATAAAATTCATATATTGTCACGAAGTGTTTCGCAACTTACTATTGCACGTGCCTCTACGATTTCATTTTAATTGAATTATTCCCGTCTAGTATTACGAAATGCTACCCTGCTCACCGACGTTTTTTCTGTTTTGGGAATTTGGTGCGCGCACAAGATAAGCGATTGCCCGTGAGAGGAAGGGCGGAACGCGCTTTTTTTTATACGTGCATCTAAAAATGAAGAGAGTCTGTGAACAGGCTGGTAAAGTACACAAAGTGCAGAGTTCTGCCTAAACGGTGTTCTCACTTCTCCTCAGAGGCTGCTTCCAGAAGTGAATCATTCACCATTTGTTCTCGCTGGAATAACTAAGTCAAGAAAAAATCTATTTTGTTCATTGTTTTGCTTTCTTTGCTTATTTTTGAAGTTTGTTTATGTTTAAAAGAGCGTTCCTGTTCGGAGAGTGAGATCATTTCTTGTTTGTCAGGCTGAGTCCTTGTTACAAATCAGTCAGTTACCATTCAGTTTGTGACTATTTGCACGTTATAAATGTCTCTCCCCGCTCTAACAAATCAATGACACCTTATCTTATAAATGTGAAGAGGTATTCTAGCCTGCATAACAGGTGCTTTATGAGCCAAGCGAGGCGAACGCGGCATTTGCTCAAAGCGCGAAACGAGTTCGAAGCGCGAGACGAGGGATAAAGAAAGATAAAGCTTTATTTTTTCCTCCCCTCGTCGCGTTTCGCGCCTCGCGCAAAATGCCGCTTTCGCCTAGCCTAACTCATAAAGCAGGGGCACCCTGTGAAATATCTGTTCGGAAAAGCAAACATTGCCTAGGATTTTCTATAGCTTGAGGAAGGCTAAAAATTTCTAGATGACCGTTTCATTCATGTACACAATTTTCGAAGCTTATGTAATAAATTCCCTCCGATTTTCTGAAGGTCATTTTTCCCATTTCACTCCCCAGGTGAGGTTGTTTTTCGTAGAGAAAGGAAGCCTAAAATTTTCGGAATCGAAAATGCCATGCAGAAGGAACCGAAAAACTATCACTTTCGGAAAACTTTGAATTGCTGCTAAAATGTTCGGGAAAATAACACTGAAGCCCTCGTAACTTCGAAAAGACTCAAGTTACCCTAGGATGCCCGAACAAATACAAATTTCTTAGCGCCACTTAGAAAACATTTCTAGAGATCTAAAAGTACTCTGGATAGCCTAAAAAGTCTTTTCAAAGTAATTCGGGGGGAAACCGTCGTTGAGTGCCCCTGATAAAGCGCCTGTTATGCAGGCTGGAGGTATTTCTGCAAGTTCTCTGAGTTAACCAAAGACAACTTTGTTTTTCTTCACTAAACAACATTTCTAGAGGTCTCTAGAGAAAGCGTTACGCGCGAGAATGTGGAATTTTATAACACTCCACATCGCGTATTCAGCCCTGCGGAGTGGTTCTCTTTTTCTCGCGCTCGCGGCGTAAATTGGTCAAATTTAACTCAAAGATTATTATTAGCCTCAATAGGCTTTTCAACAATTTTGAGGAGGTCTCGAAGGTTTCAAGGATGCGATAAGCACACTCAAGTTTAAAGTTGTGTTGTGAACAAGCTCTAAATGAAACTGAGAATTTCTAGTTACCTGGCTAGGGATCCTGGTTTCGGAGGAAAAATGATAAAAAACAAATCCGAAACAAAACTATAGCAAGCTATAAAGTTGAATTTTATGCTTTTTTATTTTGCTGTAGGGATTGTTGCAAGGTGGTAAATTCGGGAATAACGAACTTATTAAGGAAACATTTGTGTTTGAAATATTTTGGGAAATATTATACCTTCACTCTGAATCAAAAACTGTGATAAATGTCTTTTACAACAAGTCAGCATATGCATGTGTCTGGACCAATACAAATATATAAATCAAATTAAGCAAGAAGGTCTGTTCGGTGAAAATTGTATGTATTTTTTACCAACAAAACAAAGACCGAAAACAGAAGCTATTGAGTATTTCGTGACAGTTTGCTAACGCGACCTTAGCATATGTAACCGATTCGTGGGTCAGTAGAAGTCATAAGACCTTGTGGTGGCTTGAAATCTTAACTAAACAAATTCAAAATCGAAGTCAACGGTTTCGAATGCATTTTAATTCTGCTTTTTTCCCATGAAGAAAACTATTTTACCATTGTGGTAACGGAGTTTCATCAAGCGATGACAGTTTCAGTTCGAAGTTGCGATCTCAATGATTTCGCTGCGGCAATGTGGCTGAACAAACGTTTTTCAGTCGTCATATAAAAAGTTATTTACGGCTCTCACCAACACAGCTGAAAGCTAGAAATAACATTTTCACTGTAAAAACATATTACTAGCAACAGTAAGTAGTCCTTTTGCACTAAACTTTGTTTAGTATGAATTCCTTCAGCGGGCCGTCTAATTTGCATACATTTTATTAAATGAAATTCTCAAATTGCTTACTCCAGTGTCAGGGCTGTATTTAATTCCCAGAGCTAAAACTTTCCCGTAATTTACTTCAATAGCCAAGGCTTTATTCTATATGGGTTTTACTAGGAAGCGGCATATACCAGAGGGCTTTTTCAACAGTTAAAGTTCGCTTTCATTTTCTAACATTTCAAGAGACACAAATATGTCCTTTTTAAACTTGTCGATTGCAAATGTAAAAAACTTATTTCTTCAAATTTTCTTTTAGGGTTTCAAAGATTAAGAACGAAATAATATTCGCCTGAAGTTTCGATGTTAGGGATTGTTTCTTATGCGTTCACCGTTTTCTCGAAGTTGAGGTCGGATTCTGTTGTTTTTAAGCGCGAAAAACCAGCCATAAATCGATTTTTCAAACTTTTTGTTATTTCTCCCGTACAATGAATCGCTTGAACCCAAAACTATTTTTTCTTGAATTAGGTCACTAAAAGGGATGTTTTGGCAAAAGAAAAAAAAATCGATTTTTTTACGAGTGTCTTGCGATTTTCGATTTTCTCGGAAAATGGCTCTTAAATCACTGTTCTATAGAGCCCAGTTTACACTACAAAAAATTTTCGGCACGGCTCGTGTGAAATTGGCACGGGTGCCTAAAAAGAGATCGGCAAACTTTGTTTACACTACACCATTTTTATCGTATCAAAAATACCGTGCCAAAATTTTTGGGCCCGGGTAAGTTCTCTTGTAGACTTGCGCACTTCAATTATAATCAAGAACGTCCGCGTGATTTTGGTGGAGAATGAGCAGCCATCTTGAAATATACGCAAAAAAACCGCTAGCCTATATGAATTAAGGCTCAAAGTTGGCCCTTTAAAGTGTTTACACTACTTGTTCTATCCGAACCGTGCATATTTTTTCAGCACCCGTACCATTTTTACCCGTGCTCGGACTACCTCGCCGAAGGTCCCAGCACGGGTAAAAGTAAGAATTTTGGTTCGGCACGGATGAAATTTGGTACTGACAGGTTGTTTACACTGCAAAGTTTATCCGAGCCGAACCTTTTTTTTTTGGAACCCGTGCCAAAAAATTTCTGTAGTGTAAACCGGGCTCTAATATCTTAGATGTTTAACACACCACGCGATGAAAATGTAGTATACATGAAAAACTCTTCATAGGCGTTAAGAGGTAACCGAAATTGAAGAGGCGCAATTAATGGGTAAATATACACAGTATCATTTCGATTTCAGTAACACACGTAATAGACAAGTTAATAAGCGGAAAGCAAAGAATTGATTGAATTACGGTTATCTGTCTTATTTTCAGTCCCAAGAAATGCAACCTTCTTTATCTCATATTGTTAACGCCTTCGAACATAACCATGAACCCACCATTACCCACTCCATGCTCTTCAAACTGAAGCAACTACTGCATGCATATCATTCAAAGGAGGAACATGTGCACAGATACCCTTGGCCCAGGCCTCCCCCGATCAAATTTACCACTGAGGAATTCAAGAAACTTTTCAACTGCAGGTATTTGCGGCTAACGAAAACCAATTTAGAAAGTCTACAACAACTTCTTGACGCCGAGCAGCAATAAACACATTTAAAAAAGGAATTTTACTCTCGAAGAGCATTGCCATGTATGTGGTGTCTTTCAGAAATGAAGAGAACCTCCTGCAGAAATACAAATACAATTTCATCCAAGAAATGTTAGTTATCCATGGTCTTGTTAATTTACTCTCAGCTTTTTACGGGAAGTTTCATTCTTTGTTTAAAAAAGAAGCTCCTCGAAAAACACATTTCCCAGTAAATATTGTCTGCAAAAATAAATATTTCCGCTTCAATGTTCTAGCTCTTCTTTTCTCTCTTCCTCTTCCCATTTTAAGTGATTATGACGGAGTACTTCCGTCCATACCGCTGTCTTCTGAAAATGGTCGGTTTCCCGCAGAGAAATAATTGTATCTAAAAAGAGAATGAAACAGCTCTTATCAATCAATGAATTGATTTAAATGATTAGTCCGTCAGTAAGTCCTTTATTGTAATGTGGTGCCAATCATTCACTGATTCAAAACGCCTACGTCACAATAGGCCTAGTTCGATATATCAATATTCAGGCTACGAGGCTTTATGGTCAAATTTCACGGCTGATTTCTGTTTTCTTTGTCTCACAAATCTCAAGGGAGATTTCTAAACAAAGCAATATTCAAATTTAACCAGAAAGCCTCGTAGCCATGTGTGAATATTGATATATTAAACCGTATTAAACACAAAAGAGTACTTCATTCACCTTGTAAAAGCATCCCATATTGTGCATTTCTTTGAACTTTGGCATCATCTCTCAGCGTCAAAAACCAATCAAGCACCTGAAATCAAATGAAATCAATTTCTTGTATGTATGTTAAATACTTGGTATGACAAAGTGAACCATATACGAAATCGGAACTCGTGGAAAACTCGGATTTGCCATCAAATACCTTTCCTGTGATTTGTAACCAAGGTTCCTTCTTGAGTAAATTCGACAATGTCAATGGTAGTAACCATGGCAACCTGTCATGTGTTCCACGATGATCGCTTTTATGACCACCTTTGGTTTGACTTGTACTAGATATAAGAAGTCCTTGTAATAGCGAATCGGTACACCAGGCTTCACATACCATAGACAGCAAAGTCAAACAATTCGACACCACCTGAAATAAGAACATCAATGAGAATATCAAAATGCAAACATCTCTGGGTATGGAAACCTCTTGTTCACTACAAAATTGCAAGAAATAAATTTCCTTTGTAAATGTTTAATCCACCCTACTGATAGGATCAACAGCGTTTTCATCTTTTTCCGTTGGAAACCCACTGTTAGTTGTGGAAAAATCTTCCAATCGTCCTTACATGAAAATTATTTGCCTGGAGCGGCTTAAAACGCAATCTCTCCCCTACGTTTACCGTATCATTCCAAACCGCGTTAAGACAACAAATCTCAGACCTTTATCTCAGTATTCCGTAGCAAATATGACTGAAAAGGCCTTATGGTTTCTTTGGTCTTCATTTTATACAATGTACGCTCCCTGTTGTTTTCTTAACCATACTTCAAGGTTCGGTACAGTACTGCCTTAAAATTAAGCTTTGATATTTGGATAATAATATTATCGTTATTTTTTTCAGTGTTTGCTACTATAGGTCCAAATTGTTGCCATGGTAACGATATAGCGCTGCCAAAGAACGGTAAAAAACGCAGTTTACGGAAAAATATCCTGAAAACTAACTCGGTAACCTAATATTCTTTTCAAATTTTGAAAACCCCATTCAATTCTCTTATCTAAATCGTCATATGAGAAAATTTTAGTTATTTATGAAAAAGCCGTTGATTTTTTTTTCTGACAAGACGAAGAAATAAATCT
>NC_090870.1:24288310-24293310 GCF_036669935.1 Montipora foliosa | reverse complement strand
TCTCCTAGTACAGAGACAAACGCAAAAAACAAGAACTTAAAACAAGAACAAACACATGAGGCGAAGATTTGATCAGCAGAGATCAATCTCGTTTTCCTTGCATAATATTCACGTAGAAACAAGAATTTCATGTACAATAAGAGACAGCTGATGAAATCGTTTAAATGGTTGAGTAACAATGAGATGAAAGCTCTCAATAAGAGATGGGCTTACCGAAATTGGATCTCATAAGAGGGCCAAGAACTGATGCCCAGTTTACTGGCGGAAAGGTCATTTGAAAGCCACTGACAAATGATTTCAATACCACGGGCACCACGCTCCCAGAAAAGTTCAAATGAGGACCTAATAGCAAAGGTAGGTCAACAAACAGTGTACAAAGGTAACATTCAAAACGAACTCCTCTGATTTTCTGGTCAGCTTTTTTGTGATAGTACATTACCGATAAAAACGTCCCCAAAACAACAACAATCTATGGCTTTCACTGTGGCTATAATATAAGGTTCGTATGCACCACCTAACACGAGAAAAGCTTCATTATAAATTCACTTCTGGACAACCTGGACAAAGAAGTGAGATTACGTAAATTCATAATTAATTACTCTAGACACTCGATTGAAAACCGTTCTGCAGGTAATAAAGTTTACACACCTGTCTTTCCTGCTTGAACAAGAAAATCAAACAGCGACCTTAAAATACTGCCTTCTGCCAAGTAGCTATAGTTAGATGGAACTGAAAGATAATATCACATCAAACACATGATGCCTATTGCATTGTAACGACAGTATTTATTTATTCATAACAATTTTTATGCTCTTATGTCAAGCAGCAGCCCGCCGTTTCCCGTTTGCCGTTTCCGTGACGTAGACGCGATGCTTAATCTCTCCTGTATCAATGGCCGACTTCTTTGCTTTCTGTCTTCTGGCATTTAAATATTCGTCTGAGGCCAAAATTCGCGTTGGAAGAACGATTAGTATAATCACAAGGTCAATGCATCTTTAAAAAGATGCATCCGCCTTAGTAGGTTAGTTGGCGAAGGAGAAGGTGAGAGGTGGGAATGGAAAATAACCTGCTTTTACTGAGCTCAGGTTAAGGGTGTATGCCAGAACGCAAATGCCTGATGCTTCATGCATTTCTCCACCCACCCTCAACAGGAACATCAATTTATAATTATACGGAAAGTAACAACAATTTCAGCTGGCGGAAGACAGATCAAGTGCCAGTCAAGGAGTTGAAGAAGCAACCCACAAAAAGATAACCACGAGAAAGATCTAAAAACGGGGCTTGAGCGCTGCAGTTAGCATCGAACACTCTGTCCTCCTAGCTGAAAACTGCCGTAACGAAACGACGGATAATTCTGCCAAAGGAAATCGTTTTTAGACGTCTTGTTCCCGCACCGCAAGACTTTGATGTCTCAATCTCAAACGGAATTTGGAGACCAGACACAAGTTTTCATCTCAACTCACCACTGGTTTTACCGACTGAACTGCTTCTCGAAGCTGTCAAGAGATGACCGAGAAGCCAGGCTGTGTTGGAACTCAGACCAACATCTTCAGGAAATGAAACGATCTAGCAAATAACGAAAACCCAATTTAAAATAATGAGAAACAAACAATGCCTTGAAAAAGACACTACATAAACCGTCATTTTACTTGCTGGAGAAGTTTGATTATGTTTGCTTCATTTGAGGGAAAGATATCCTCTACAGTAGGAGAATCCACCTGCAAGAAAACAAGGTACAATTAGCATCACAGCAATAAAGAGCGGTTTTAACATGATTATTGCTTAAGCAAAACTAATATTATTTTTCACGACTCGTTTTCCTATGTTCTTTCAGGCTGATTACATTGAATAAACCCCGCTAATTAATTAGCAGCTGTCTGAAAAGCTGGTGGCGGCTTTCATTGTAACAGGGGAGAGCGGGGCTGATAGTCCAATATTCCCCTCTCAGCACACCCAAAAGCAACGCATTTCAGAATAGGCCAATTTCGATACATTAACATTCAGTCCTAAACAAAAGGCATCATCTCAGGGCTTTGGGGAATAAATATAAGGATTTGTGTGAGTTTATTCCCCTGAGCCTCGAGATGATGCATTCCTTTCGGTTACTCAGTCATTCCAAACATTCAAACACCAAAAGGTTACTTTTTCAGTGTTCTCTGGAATTCGTTCATTGTTCCTGGCCAGCAGCCCTTTGTCATCCACGGTGATGAGATCCCTCCCCGGCGCTTTCTTCGCATTTCTCTCAGTCCCCTTTTTCAACGCTGCCGATTGAGACTTCTTGATACTCTTCCGCCTGGTCAAAGTCCAACAACCATTCTATCGCCTCTTCAAAGTTAAGGCCCGTCTAACGGTTTCAACATTTGCTTCAACATGCATTCAACACTTTGTTGAACCAAATGTTCGGTGCGTTTGAACAGGTGGTCCAACATTGCTCAAAGCGTAAAAACTGTTGAAAGCTTGTTGAAAGCGTGTTGGATCAAGGTTAAATCGGTTTAGACTTTCACTCAACATTGATTCAACGTTTCCTTTGTTCTCGAAAATGTTGAATGGTGTTGAAGACGTTTGAACAATCTGTTCAACAATATTGTAGAACACAAGCATGCTCACACCAGGCCACAAAAGTCAACATGGCGTAGTTTATCTGGACGAGAGAGAGAGAGAGAGTCCGATTTCTAGATCTTAGTTCCTCGCAATCAAATTTCGCGAAAGTGTTGGTTCTTTTGTTGGCGCAATGTTGGGACCGTTTGAACGGCCTACGCACAACTTTTGTTGAACAAATGTTGGTCACCGTTTAAACGGACCTTTAAACTGAGCGTTCCCGTACTTCTCTTCCAATTTCTTAGAAGATAGCAATTTCCCTAACTCATTGCATGGACTTACCGAAGCATTACAACTACTTTGTGTAAGAAAAAGTTCTTCCTCAGACTCACTCATTTCCGCCAACTTTGTAGTAAAGTGGTGAAAAAATTCACAATTCAGCACAATTCGGTAACGTTTAAATCCCAGTGCGTACTTTCAGACCCTTCAATGTATTGTCTAGCTTGGTTAGCACGCAATTTGGTTGTTTTGGTCGGCGTATCAAAAACAAAACAGTGAATAAATCACACATCACTTCACTGCCTAAAAATAACTCTTACTTATTACTTGGGTCAAGCACGGCAACACAACCCACGTGCACATAGCCTACACTTTGGGCGGGAAAAATCGCGCGAACAAGTTACAATTGGTTTTGCCTACTGCAAAATTACTTTTGACTCCTCTCAGAAACACTGCAAAAGGCCTGCTTTCGCTTATTAAACTGTGAACATTGTCAAATAAGTGTTGCCATCAAGCAATAAGTAAGCTGACATCGATTTTGTTTTGCCAGCAAAATGCTAGTGTTACTTACGACACCGGTGTCCAATGAATTAGACTAACACTTAGGGCGCGTTCGATTGACCCTATTCCGGAATAAGAATACGCGGAGTGATGATTAAAACGGTATGTTTGGCGCGTTTCGAAGCAGCAAGGATAATAAAAATATGTTTAAAATAGCATTTTAGCGGATGTTTGAAAATTTTAATATGAATCTCCGTAAAAACGAAGGATTTCTAACTTATATTCCATGTATTCTTATTCCGGAATACGGTCAATCGAACGCACCCATAGATAGAAGTCACTTACAATAAACAACGCCTGTTCTGAACCTAGTAATCCCATGATTCCATTCAGTGCGGGTAGCTGGTGAAGCTCGGGAAGAGCCTGAAAACAAACATGAAGAAAGTAAAATAAAATAAAGTAATAAATATTTTCGAGCGATACAAATGAAAACAACATATTTTAGAAACTGAAGTGGTATGAGCCAAACCAGTTGGCTATTTTGTTTGCTAGTCCCGCTAAGGAATTGAAAGGACAACCCAGGAAGGCTGCAAGAAATATCGAAGTGACCGACAGCTACACCTAGTGAAACATCCTGTGAAACATCGATGTCAAAGCATTTGACAAATAGAACAAAGACTATTGTTTTGTAACTTAATAACAGAAAGTCCACTATCAGTCGTGTTATAGACAATTTTAAATTACCTAAACATACCTTGCTTTCAAGCACACTTCGCCAAACGTCAGCACGTTGCTTAGCTAAATGAACAACTCCGCCATGGCCACACGAGACCAGTCCGTAGAGAAGCAGACCAAACGATAGTGAGATTCCACAGCACTGAGAAATAAACGAAGGTATTCCGTTAATTCAGAGCCTGACGACCAACCAACGCACTCTAACCCTTCCCCTCCTGAAAGAGCCACTTGAGTGTTACTCGACTGTCGGCAGACGAGGGCAAAAGGGTTAATAGCATGCAACCTTTGAGTTCATTGTCATCTTTATTTAAGACGTTAGGATTAGATCAACATTTATCGGTCTTCAAATATTTAGTTACATGACAAGTTACATGTCCATCATGGTGTTCCGTCTCATAATTCTGAACTCTTGCCTTTGTCCAGACCAGATTCATTCCTATGCCTAATGATTCTCATTGGCTGGAAAATTCCGGGTAAGAGATCAAGGATAAATCAACAGCTACTTCCAGGAATGTTCGCGCAAAAAATATGGAATGGTATTGCGTCTGAACTTGCGCTTATGGAAGCATCCTTTAAATGAAATTGAATGACTTGCTCCTGTATATTCTTGGAAATGAGGAGATGAATGTTGACATGCGCCGCATTGATCTCACAATACATATGTGTGCATGCTTGGACCTTTCTTACCTCTCTGTCAGGCTCATATGTCAGTGTTTCGTATTTATTATTGCAGAATGCTTAGGTCTTTGTTTCACAATTGAAGTGAATGTTCTTATTGTTGTTTGTTGTTCCTGGCGGGAACTCAAATGTGAAACTTTAAAATTCTGTGAAATTTATTATCTGCCCAATAAAATCGGGGTTACCCGGCCAAGGTCCTGTGAACCAGTCAAAAGTGCTATAGCCCACTGACAGTCTCGCTTAGCATGCACTCTTAAAAAGGGCATGCA
>NC_090870.1:24225810-24283310 GCF_036669935.1 Montipora foliosa | reverse complement strand
TAAAAGGATAGTCAATCAGGAAATCAGTTCTAATATACCTTATAGAAGTTGAGCCTGCAGGCACATTTTCGTTTGTTTAAAACTACATGCAAGAGGCTCAAGGGTCAATTCTATACAAAATGACCCCTTACCCTCGTTTACGCAGCAAAACCGCTGATAACTCCGATAACGGCTATTGACACTTACGGTCGTCTCTTTTAAGGCTGATAGAGTACAGTGTATGCGCATTTTTTCTTTAAATTTTCAAATATTTTATTCATGTAGAAAAGTGAATTTCCAGAAAAAAATCGGTACTTTTCCATGAGAAATTTCCCTTTCTTGTACTATCCAGGAATCCAATAATGTTACAATAGCTTATTATCCAATTTCCGCTCTATTACCTGTCAAGTGGTAGCTTACAAAAGGTTAAAAACGAAAGAAAATTTCAAACGAATACGCAGCTTTAAAAATTGTCGCAGTCGCTTACGAGAGGAGGTCACTTACAAGAGGTTCGAAAATATAGTGATTTTACTTGGAAACTTTTGGTATTTTGGAAAAGTGAAATCAGTGAAATCAGTATCCTTTTAAATAGATCCCGGAAAGCTTCTACCTGTTCTTTCATTAGTGGGGACGAAATCCATGGAAGGGGAGGTATAGGCAAAGAGATCGAGACCCCATATTTACACTCACCTGAAGTGTTCCTCGTAGAGTTTACTTAACAAAAGACCAAGTCCTAACGAACATGACCTCTGCACCGCAGCAGAACTACCAGCTCTGTAACAACCAGAAGAAAAGTAAAATCATCCGGGAAAGACATTGTGCATGATGCAACTAGTGTTGTTAAGACGACGTACTAAAAAACCAACAAAGAAGAAAAGAACTATTTAAATTGAACAAGAAAATGATTAACCGATCGAAATCTACACCTTCAACTAAAAAACTAAATAAACGGTGCATAATATCATCGTTGCAGAGAACTAAAATCTAACAATACAGGCGCAAGGCAATTTTCACTATCGCGCGGCCGGGAGATTACAATGATGCAGCTTCTTCGTTATTATACCGGAGATAAAGTTGATCTTTTGATAACACTTACGAGGAGAATTAATTCTTGAGACATTTCGAAAGTCAACAGTTAACACAGACAACGCATGACCTCGGTGATAATCACTAGCTCGATCGGAAAATGTGACAAGTGAAAATGACACCGTGGATGGTCAAGCGAAGTACTTGTGCAACGTCTAGATCTCTCCAAATCAGACTATGGTCTCCGAAAGAGGTTGTGCATACCTAGTTTGGCGACCAAATTACATCACACTTTCTCCTTAGGAGATTTCGTGTTGCTTTTAACAAAATCTGGTTTGCAAAACTTCACTGTTCACTCACTTGGATTGTCCAGGAATTCGGGTTTTCAACAACTCGACCATGTTTTGAATTCTGTCAATATCCCTCGTGACAAGACACGGTACCAACAGGGAAAGAGACAAAGCAGCACATGAACGAGCCAACACCGAACTGGCAGTCGAAGTAGGAGAGGACACCTGGTGAGGCGAGAAAATGGCGACCAATCCTACGATTCATCAACATGTTGACAGCAATATACTTGGGCCTATCTCAAACCAAACGATTTCTTCAAAAGAAACAAGAGTTCGTTTTTCTATCACCAAATTAAACAATAATAATAATAAAATACAGAGAGAGCGCCATCGCGACCGGTGAACTCTGAAAAGTTCGAGCGAAATACTGCTTGCTTGCTTGCTTTTTAATGTCGTTGATTTTATTAACCAAACTTGAAAAAAATATGAAAGAAAATTTGGCAACTTGCGCCCCAAAATCTATTTTTTCAGGTTTTCACGGAGAGTGTAAAAGAAAAGCGAAAAAAAAGCGAATGCAAACTTTTTTCCCTAATAAAAACTCTCGTTACGAGGCGAAGACGTCCAGAAGTATTACTTTTGGGTTTAAACCATTCTTTTTGGGGCTTGTTGAACGGCAGCCGGCGATACATGACGTATAATTCGCTGTGAGATATCTTAAAAGACTACCAGTTGTAAAAAACCTGAGTATTTTGACGCTAAGATGGAGATGGTGCCATGCGTTTTATGGGAGGCTCTTCCTTAAGGGTCGCATGCACAAAAAGAAAAATATTCATTTTCTTTGTGTCAGCCACTTTTGAAGGTAGGGCATTTGAGCGATTCAATCTCTTGCATAATCTTGTAATACACTCAGCAGACAACAAACAACCCCAAAATCGTAGTCTGTAGATTCTCAATTAAGTCACTATGGTAACTATAGGCGTAGGAAGTAGAATAAATAGGCGACCTTTGTTCCGCTTTATTTTAACAGAATAACTGACGCGTAACCAACGGAAGTCTCGTATTCGTGTGGAGAGAAAAAGTTGTTTTTTACCTGCTGACACCAGACTAGAGTCGGTCCCTTCGGTTTATAATTTCCGTCCAATACAACCAAGATTGTATCAGCTACCAAACTCAGCCACTCAGTGTTTCGTTGATATTGTTCTGTTTCCCCCGAGGAAGACTGTCGTTGTTGTATAAACTGCACCACAGCTCGTGCAAGGCCTGCCAGAGCCAATACTGAATTACCCTGCACTGACGGGTTGCCTCTACAGACGGATAAAATGAAGAGGCTGACTGACTTTTCACAAATTAAACGTAATACAGTGGGAATCAGCAGCGGCACCTTCCGGCAAAAAAGGACTCATTCTGGAAGTCAGAAATGTTGGTTTTCAAGTAGAGGCAATACTGTAGTACCCAGATAAATTACTATTGGAACAGGCAGGCTTTATATTTAAATCGGCCATTTTTTAAGTAGTAATGTTGGATAAATGAAGAGCGTTCGACAGTCGCTTTGAAAGCAAAGGAGAAAGATAGGGAAAGAAACATATAGGAACGAAGCTTGAGGATCAAGCATGTACTTCTTGATTTAGCGCCGAGTACTGTGACTCAAGTGACAGGATAGAAGTTAATCCCTGTCGCGTGGGGTTGAAATCTGGATAGAAGACCATCGTGATACGCGTTACGTGATTTCCTTTCGTAGACGCCATATGAATCGTAATGCCTTGTTTTCAATCGGAATACTCATATTTAACGGGATCCTGACCATTTATCACTTTAAGAGACATAAATTCAGGAATAATCATTGATTATGAAGTGCGCTCGTTAGGAAAACTCACTAGACGAGCCGAGATGCCATGAAGACGATAGACTGCAAAACAGTCGTATTTTATGCGAACGCAAGGGACGCAGTAAATATTCCAACGAAAGGTCTGGAGCGAGTGTAGAAACAGCGAGGGAGCATGGGGAGAGGCTCGCGCGCTTCACACGCGAGGATCACGGTTATGGTGCTTCGCGCCTTCCGAAAATGAAAGAAAACGACTGTTTTGCAGTCTATGAAGACGATGTTAAGATGTAAAGAACGTCTATCGAAACTATTTACGGGTATGCGAGGTTGTGGAATGCGATTAAAAATGGTGATGACGTCACAAAAACTAAATATTTTGTTGAAATTGTCCGAAAGATCATTACTAAGGAATGTCCCTTACCAAAAATCATGGAAAACGTGCAAGCGGTACAAAGCATGCGCGAAAGTGTTTATTGAAGCTTCAAACATAAATCTAAATAACCTTCGTTAAACTCCTCGTCAAAAACTAGCAAGATGGTCATTTAACACTGTTCAAATCACTAATCTAAATCGAAAGTTTGCTTGTTAAAACATTCTCACCGTTCGATCAAAGTTTTAGACATATTACTTGAAATGGAAATTGGAAGTGCAGTTGTGAAGGATCCACGTGAAAATGGCGGCTCTTATTGAGGTGAGCGTTGCTTCGTTGTAAATCTAATATGACCCGTCTTGTTTCCCTGCAGCTATGTAGAACTTGCTTAAACATTTTTTTTTAATTCCTCGATTTTAGTAACAAGTTCATTTTGCTTGGCAAACCAGCCCTACAAAATAGAATTACTCCAAAACAAATTGATGGCGTGAAGATTGTTTAATTTTTAGCAAGACTTAAATCTGGAAAAAAGAAGTCAAACACTGGTTGGCAAAAGTATGACGTCTTTTATTACCCTTGAAAACTCTCAGGCAAAATTTTGAGGCCCTCGTTGTATTCTGTAGCACTTCATCATCTTGTATTCACAATATTTCCGATTCAGACATGCTGGTGACTGTGGCGAAACGCGAGTTTATGCCAGCCATTTTGTTTTGTTTGGATCATGCATTATTCACTGCCTTGAGAGCCAATCAATCAGATTGCTTGAAACACCAGGATCACTGAGTCACTATATAATTCTTTCATATAATGTAACCTTAATCGATAAACATAAATACGAGCTCTCAAGGACGAAGACAAGAACGCATGTGTCTCAAAATGATGCTTTTGACTTTGGATAGATTTTGATGCATCACAATCGGAATATTTCATACATCAACAACCATTTCCAAGCAACAATAGTGAGAATATCTATTTTTTTTATTCCGCGCTTTAAAAAAAATTGTACCTCGAAGCTCCTTTGAGTTGTTCTGTAATCTGATCTCTTACCCTAAAAAGATAAAATAATAAAATATAGTCCCGTTGTGCGAGCGAGCGATGAGTATAGGTAATCAAACGGTGACGAGTGAAATTAGGGAATAATTTCACGCGCGTTTTGTCCAAAGGCGAGAGGAATTATGGGATTTTGAACAAAATGCAAGATTAATATCATGGGTAACAAATTACATTTATAAGACGAAGGTTTTTTCTCATGTAAAAATTATAAATTAACGCTGAGAAATTTCGCACCAAAATGAAGGAGTAATTTGTCACCCATGTTATTATAACACAAATGAAGTTATTCAATACCTTTTAATCAGCTATAGTTTAAGAAAAAAATTCAAACTCGTTGGAAAGCATTTTCATTATTAAAACCTACTCCATAACCGTACAAGGAGTCCCACAAAATGCCGTCATCATTGAGGGACAAGTGAGTGGAATAATTACATATTATAAACACCATCTTGAGTCTTATTGGCCACGAAATTACCGGTAATTCTACACTGAATAGGGAAATCTACAGATTGGACTAAAGGAGTTATCCGTTTTGAAACCAGCCTCATTCTCTTATTATGTAAATGCCGTCCTGGTAGCATTATGATATCGTAGTTTCGATAATTAAAGGAACTCGACCTGCATGTATCAATTCAAAATCATCGACAGCCTCGCCAAGACTCTTACGCAAAGTCACTGAACAATTACCTATAAGATGGCCGAGAGTTAAGGATCAAAATCTTTTGTTCCTCACCATAGCCAAGAATTCGCTTGTCTGGTTTTCAGTTCTTCGGGATCCTTAATATGGCCATGGCTATGTTGCATTTCTAACTCGGCTTTGCGACCCTATGGAAATAAACATTACACCTCACGCATACGTGCATTAGATTAAGGAATGAATTTGTAATTGCGACAATTTCCTGGCAGGCGCTTTTCTGTGGTGCTTCTTATTGTCACGGTAAAACGTTACTCCTTCGCTTTGTGTGGATGAAGTTCTTGAAGGTGTGTCACCAGTTAAATAAATTTTATTGTTAAGTATTTCCCGTGATTTCTTTAGTTATGCTATACGCAAGGATTCCAGGATCTGAGGCGAAATCCTAAAGAGTTCGTACTGCAAACCAGTGCTTTGCATGGGAGCCGGTAATGTGAAGTGAAGTAAAGTGAAGTGAAGCGAAATGGAGTCTATTTTGCAAAGGTAGCAAGTAATAGCTAAAGGCTAATGAACTTGTGGCCCTAAATTTGACCAGATCGCAACACCAGGAACTCCGAATAGCGCGTGGGATATTTAACGTCCCAAAGAGTTTTATCAAGGTTTGCGAGTGGGGACTTACGCTTTTTAGTATCACCCAACAAGTGGACTAATGCAAATCCTGCAATTTGATTGGCTACGTTACTAGAGGACTATTAGTAATAGTCCTCGAGTAGCGAAAAGCGTGACGCTTTCTTTCGTTTTATTCCCATATAAATATTTCTTCAACTTGCATTTGCTAACTTTATTATTGCCTTTTCTGTCCGACTAGTTGGGTGATACTAAAACAATTAGACCCTTCGCCCTCAAGGGCCACGGGTCAATAGCCCATTTGGCTTCGCCTCACGGGCTACACAAGAGACACTGAATTAGCTCGCTGGATAGAAACCGGCTTGCCGTAATCTATAAAGAAATTATGTCAACCTACCTCGACACAAGACTGGTAAGCCCGGTTCATAAACGAGAACCAGGCCTGTGGCATGTGCAGTGTCCTGTGCCACTCAGAAGGTTGAACAGGCACCTGGGAAGGTCAAAGCGTAGAATGCTGTGAAACTATTTGACAGTACCACGAGTACTCATCACTTAAAAGTCAAAAGTTCTGGTTTTAGGGTTAAAGTTACAGATGGGATGCATGCAAGATACTTCAAGATAAGGTTACCTCATGAAGCAGTGATTCCAGCATCTGTCTGTATCTCCGTGCGCAATTTACCAGATATCTTCTCACACGTTTTCCTTGATGCTCCTCAAAAGGAGGTTCAAAACTGAAAAGGACCCCGACTGTGAAAAGGAAAAGAAACTGTAGTCATCATTCATCCGAAATCTGAGAAGATACCACGTCGTTACATGAGGTAAATAACATATATTTGCACACGTTGGTATTTGAAGTCAACAATTTTAAGGGACAGGGTTACAAAAAAAAAACATTCTAATAAACACAACAGTGTTAACGAACACAAGCTGAAGGCGGCAAATAATGATAATCTGATAATTCTTGCAGCCAGTGACTGAATTGCTAAGGGCGCAGCTCGACGAGGTCGGACCGAAGGAACTGTGCTGCTGGCCGGGTACTCGGCTCCAGACCACGACCCGTGCATGACCAAGGAGAAAAGCACCACAGCCAGATGGAATAAGCTTGGAGTCGATTTTGCTTAGAGAGAAAAACCGGAGTACCCAGAGGAAAAACCTCAGAGTAAGATTGAAATCGAAAAATCTCAGCCCACGCACGAGCTGAAAACACACTGAATCCAATTGGTGGGCAAAAAAGGCATTCAAATCCAAATAAAGCTACTTCGCCCAAATCCAGACCAAAGAAAATACATGTAATATCCTCGGTATCCAACGAGAATAACCATATTTAGGCCTAGAATTCATCGCATCAGCAGTTAAAGGGACTTGTAACTACATGGTTGCACGCGTTCCTTGCGAGCTCCTATTAATGATATTAACTGACATGATCAGGGAATTTTTTTCCTCAGAATGAAGCATGGAAGAGGAGCGCGATTCCCTGAAAATTAATTCGAGACCTTTCTTTTCTTAGGGATACCAATATGTCAGCTATGCCGTCATGCGAAAACAAAGAATGGGCATAAGGTGTTGATGTTCGTTAGACATCTACGGCATAGCGTGCAGTGCAAGGGTCCTCTTAGAGAGCACGAATTATCCTTAGCCAGCAACAATTTACCGAGCTCCCTCAAGTTCGAGGCGGGCGGGATTTCTACTTCCTTGGCGGATTTTCTTTACTTACCAACTAATTCCTCCGTTTTAAAAATTCAAGATGACTGTCAAATATTTCACGAAGAAGTATACTG
This sequence comes from Montipora foliosa, assembly GCF_036669935.1. Classification (NCBI taxonomy): domain Eukaryota; kingdom Metazoa; phylum Cnidaria; class Anthozoa; order Scleractinia; family Acroporidae; genus Montipora; species Montipora foliosa. Next base: position 24,275,734 of record NC_090870.1, on the reverse strand, counting down.
AGCGTGTGTAACTGCTGAAAAATGTCAGCAATATGGCTACTCACAGCATACGGTAGGTTAATGTTGTTTTCGACATTACCTGCAAGTCCTTGACTCAGGCCAGGAGACTTACACCTCTCATACTGAGACATCAAGAATGGTGGGATAGATTGCATATTCCTGCCACGTGACGAAGTATGTATCACAGTGTGCTCCAATCCGCGAGGTAGTGAACCTGCTTCATCTCTCACCATGCTGGACAGCAATTTCTGAAAACCTGAGTAAAACTTCGACATTACAACACAGATGTGCTATGGCTTAAATGTAAGTCAATGGAACCCCTCAACTTAAGGTAGCTGGAACCAGTTTCACCACTCTTAAAGAGACCTTCTTATTAGAAGGGTTGTAAATACTAAACTGTTTTACGTAACAACAATGTTATGGTACCATATGAAACACCAATTATTGCTTAACAAAATGCGCCCGTTATTGTGACGCAGAAGGTTACCATAGAAACATGACAGCTCTTCAAATGCACCCTATATTTCTTCTTTACTTGCTTAAATCTCAAAAATGAACTCGGTGACCCCACTTTTTATTGTAGAATCGTAATTAGCAATCTAAGATATAACTATCGGGAAAGTTCTAAAAAGTTCCTGGGACCTGATTCAGAGCTACCTTAAATTTTCGAAGGGTCAAATGTCTCAAAACTACCAGTACTTCAAAGTACCGGTGGCTCAGTTGGTTGAGCATCGGGCTGTCATGCGGGAGGTCAAGGGTTGGAACCCCGGCCGGAACAACACTCAGGATCTTAAATAACCGAGGAGAAAGTGCTTCCTTTGTAATTCCATCTGGTTAGACTTTCAACTTCTCGGATAAGGACTCTACACTGTAGGCCGCATCTCACAAATACCTTCCATGTTCATAAGTTCCCTGTGGGACGTTAAAGAACCCAGACACCCTTCGAGAAAAGTAGAGGGGGATAGAGTCCCCGATATTGGGGCTGTCCTGTTCTATCCAGCAGAAATGGCTGTCTTGGCGCGATGTCGTTAAAAAGACTTGTGGTGTACGAGATCACCTAGGGAGAAACAGCCACAAGTCGAAAACGTCTTTGCCGAGTGCTGGAACATGTAGATGTACGACATGTAGATGTAACAAGTGCACAATATTCATTACCTGGTAGCGCCCGTTCGTTGATCCTCGGTAACAGTTCAACAAAAGCTGTGCCTGGAGGCTTGCTGTTAGCGATAGATTTTTCCATAGAAATCCTTTCATCCTCGTCATTCCACTTCTTCGAGGACATCAACTTTTGTTTTAGTGGTTGGTAGATCTTTGAACATAAACCACATTAATAGATAGATTTATAACCTAACCATAACAGGTTTTTTCAATACGGCGTGATGAAGCACATTGCCGGGATGTTTTGCCTCCGAATTGGAGAGCGCTAAAAAATATGGAAACAATGAAACGTGAACGACGTATCTGGTATAGAAGTACTTTGATAAGACTATTTGCAACTATGCAATCTTCTTTGCCCGTGAAACAAAATTGGAAATGAGATGACTCATAAATCACCCATTGGCTGGTGGAAATGGGTCAGAATTTTCTCTCCTAACCTCCTTTTGAAGTGAGCTAAACATACCGCAACTGGTTTTATGGGCTTTATTTTGTTTGGTGCAATGCGCCCTAAGCATGGTATGTAACGCTTTCCAGGAACACTCGATAAACTTTACTATGAAATGAGGAGAACACCACATGAACATGGGACGATTTCCTTCTTCATGCTCTGCATGCCTCCCCCGCCTAAAGCTTCCCTCCGCCAATAATTTTATGAACATACCTCCGTTGGTAGATGGAAAAGTTGAAAATCGCTTCGCTTAAACATTGAAAGAGATTCGAACGCTGCACAAGCCACAAACGATTCCTGAAATAAAAAGGAAACTCTAGCAAAATGGTATCACAGGAGTAATGACTCAAAACAATTGACAACGCAGTTGCATGTGATTTGCGGCTTATTGTGGTACAAATAGGTTGGACAGCCATAACGGTCTCCGTGGCCGGTAATAAATTAATATTTAAGACCAGCATACATGTGAACTGTAGATATGAAAGATAGGCCAAATAGTCACTCTGATAACAAAACAGATCTATGTAGCAACCGTAAGATCTATATTGTTTGACTACCGATAAACTTGATAAACTTTGTAGTCTGGCCATTCCAACCAGTGTAATCAATTGGGTCATAAATTTCCTGAGTGATAGACTGCAACGCGTCAAATTAGCAAATGACTGCTATTCAGACCGGGGTTCCGTCCCATCAGGTGTACCTCAGGGCACCAAATTAGGTCCCTGGCTCTTTGCATTAATGATAAACGATTTGAAGCATGGTGCTCCGTCACACTGAAAATTCGTAGATGATACGACTGCATCTGAAATCGTACCTAAGGGTGGTGTAAGTGAAGCACAAGGTATAGTTAATGAAGTTACTACTTGGTGCAATAAGAACAGAGTCCAGTTACATCCTGATAAGTGTAAGGAGCTAAGAATAACCTTTTCCAAGCAGCCACCAACTTTTGATCCACTTATCATAAATGGAAATGAGATTGAAGTAGTAAAATCAGCGAAACTGATTACTTGGCGTTACCATAAGTAACGATTTAACATGGAACGAACATGTTGATAATGTAATCAAGAAAGTTAACAAACGAATCTACTTCCTAATTCAGTTAAAGAGCGCTAAGGTGCCTCCAAAAGATCTTTCTCTTTTTTAAGTGACTTGCATTGGATCAGTAATGGACTATGGGGTTGTGAGTTGTTTTAATTCTTTACCTAAGTACCTTAAGTACGAATTTACACGAGTTGAAAAGAGAGCCATTTCAATTATATTGCCCGGATATGATTATATAACAGGATTAGATAAGTTAGGACTGGTAACTGTAGAACTACATCTTCTAAAACTCATTAATAATTCATAAGCCAAAACCAAAAGAAATCACTACCGTGAAAGAAGTTTGGATATGTGGTCTTAAATTAGCATAAAATTTCGTCAACTTTGATCCCAAATATCTCATAAAATACTTATTCCTTTGAGAAGCAATATCAAACACGAGAAGGAGTGTTTCATCAGATATCCAACCACCTCGAAATCGGTTAAAAAACTCGGCCTTCGGCCTCGTTTTTCAACTCGCTTCTCGGTGTTTGGATATCCGATGAAACACTACTTCTCGTGTTTGATATACTACATCAACAATTGTGTGAACGATTATTCCAATCAATAGAAACAAACAAGAGCCATAAATTAAGGCAATTACTATCTATGGAAAATATCAATAAATATAATGATCTTAGGAACAAGCATAAATATAAAGCCCCGGTCGCTCGCACCAACCAGGCAAAGAATTCGTTCATCCTGTCCATGTGTGGATGATATAGTATCCACCAACATCGGGACGGTGGGGGACGTCTTCCTTGTCCCGGTTGGTGTTAGTGAACATTTTGAATACCTTATGTTTTCTTTTTTTTTTAATTGTTTTAAATTGTATTTATTATAATAATAGATAGTTTTTTTAAAAGAGAAATTATGTAATTCAGCTAGTCAGCTGCAAATAATTTTTAATAAACTACTACTACTAGCAGTTCCAAAGAAAACTGAAATTCCTAGGCTTGAACGGAACTAAAATCAACGTGTTTGACAATGCCATTGGCAATTTCATGCCGCTACAGCGAAGACGCAATCAAGTCAACTGAGGTGATGAGAACTGACCAGTTTTCAATTGTATACAACTGTACAGCTTTATTGTATGTTCGTACTAGAGAGGAGTTCTATGACGTCACTTCATAATAATAATAATAATAATAATAATAATAATAAGCAAGAGAATTAAAGAAGTTATGGAAAATGAAAACAATAGTAGTTCCTATTGTAATCGGAACATTTGGAACAGTTCCAAAGGATCTAAAGAGGAGACTAGAGAATATTGGTATAGAGACCAAGATAGACGAGCTTCAGAAAAGTGTTATTCTGAACACGACAAGGATTCTTAGGAAGGTCCTAGAAATATGAGGAGACTTGTTGTCACCAAGCTTCCTGGAGTACTGAAGTTCCATTGGAAATCCAATGTGCGAAAACAAGATAATAATAATAATAATAATAATAATAATAATCTTTATCTAACCACGGTACAATTCAATATAAAAACCGTATGTACAATTAAAAATTAAAAACCAAGTATAGATAAAACTACGTATAAAACTAGCTACTTTTAACTATCCTACCCAATATCAATAAAATAAAAGCTGCTTTCCATGAATGCCGTGTTTAAAATAATGGATAGTCTCGTTTGAATTCATTGAGGGACTCTGCTTTCCTTAGTTCTAAAGGCAAACTGTTCCATAAAACTGCGCCACTATAGCTAAAGCTGCTTTTGTAGAAGTTTGTGCGCGGTTACAGAACATTTACTTTATCCACAGTCTCTCTGAAACAATAACGAGAATCGCGATGAACAAATTTCGAACAGAGATACTCAGGCGCTAGTGACTGTAGGGACTTAAATACCATTGTTGCTCTTTCAATTTGTCTTTGAGAGGATTGGGTTTTCCATCGTAGGAGTTCAAATAAATTATTGACATCGGCGTCATACGAAGTTAGCGTAGGTCAAGACACGGCCTGCTCTGTTTTCTACTTTTTGCAGTTTGTCCTGAAAAGTTACTCCACAATTTCGCCAAACAATATTGCAGTAGTTGAAATTACTAGGGTTGTACTAGGGCCTGATAAATAGAATGTAAGGTCCCATAGGGGACAAGATGCCTGATTTGTTTTATGGTCCCAGTACCAGAAGCAATTTTCTTGGTTAACTTATAAATATGGCTTCTCCAAGTAAGCTTATCATTGATAAGCACTCCTAGTGAACAAGTAACATGCTCAGTAAGAGAGCCATTGATTGAAGGTCTAGGAGGAACTGTTAAAGTACACAGTCTCTGTCTTGACCCAATAAGCATAAATTCAGTTTTTGTCATATTAAGCGTGAGTTTATTTGCTATCAGCCAATTGCTAACATTTACTAAATCATCGTTTAGACAAGATTGGATACTGTCAGCGCTGAAACCGGTGTAGGTTAGGTGAATATCATCGGCATACCGTCTTGATTGACAATTTGAAAGGCAATTTGGTAAATCATTAATATACAGTAAAAATAACAGCGGTCCTAAGAGAGTGCCTTGAGGAAAACCACAGCTTAATGAGCAGATCCTTGAGAGCGAACCATTACCTGAGCATCTCTGAATGCGGCTGTCCAAGTATGACTCAAACCAAGAGTGCTCGTTATCGCATATGCCATAAATGCTTAATTTAGATAAAAGGACTTCGTGATTGACCGTATCAATAATTATTGTCATATGACTGTGCAACCACACTCTTTATAAAATAAAATAAAAGGTACACGGTATCTTGCACGCGTATGCATTTCATATACAATAACTCCTACCGGGTGTTGGGTTAAGGACCATAGCAAAGAAAGAACTTCGCTCTTGAAATCCTAAAAAATAACAGAACATAATGCAACTTTGTGAGTAAATTTAGCACAAAACTTTCACAGGTTCTGTCGGGACAGCAAACGCATGCACTGTACCTGATAATCTTGTGAATCAGTAGCCAAACTGGGTACAATGCTGAACAATTGACACAAGCTGTGGAGTACAGCAGATCTTTTATCCAATCTAAGTTTCACTGAAAGGACTTTCCAAGCAGTGCACAAGTCTACCACCTATCAAGAGAAAAGGTTCTGTCACAGAATCGTACGCAAGTAGACACAGCTGCCACGGGTTTCAGCCAAGCGCCACTTATTGCTATAGTTTTCCTTCAGCACCGATTCCTTCACAGCGTAAGGGGGCTGGCAATCAGACTACATGTACCAAACCGTTGCTATGGACTCCTTAAAATAGTCATTTCTCTAGTCCCTATAACTCCACAGTTATCCTTTTTCGACAAGTGTGTTCTATTTAACATTTCTTTGTCTGGTTCTTCTCACAACCATATTTGATAAATCACATGACGAAAACAGAAAATGCCTAAAAACTCAGCGAGTTAACTGTTTTTCACAAATTTTTAACGCAACAGGATAACAAAATTCTAACAAAATCTGTAGCATAATATTTCTCAAAAAAATATGACATCATAAGGCCCTCCTTTGAAACACTTTTCAAAACATCAGTTCTCTTTTTTGTCCAAATAGAAATTCCACTCTACAGTTTACGAAAGATAATGGGACGGGTCCCATCCGGAGTTTTTACATGCTTTTCACTGAGACGCACGGCAGAGGACTGGGACTAGTTGCGCATGCGCCTTCTGATTGAAGCGATGTGAGATTGCCATTGAAAAAGTTAGGGGGTGTTTACTTGAGAAAACTCGCACCGGGTGAATTCCTGATCAATTTCGTACCGCATTTACATGATGACTACAATCTGAAACAGATTAAATGGAAAACTGAGACCACCCCTCTCCACTCACTCATCAAAATCGGTTGCTATGGTGATATCTCTTTGTCGGTACTTTGACAGAAAAGGGCCCCGAAAGCCTGTTTAGAACTACTACTTGGCCTTCATGCGGCTTCATTTCTATTCCTTTTTATTCTGTCCAAGATTGTATGAGCCCCTGCTCGGCGTTACTAGTTGCTTTACTTTGGGTAATCATGTCTTTCTGTAGTTAAGAGCCACCTCCCTTAAGAAACTGAAGAAAATTAGTATTGTAAACGGCCATGTGAAAGATTTGGGAAGAAAATTTAACAAAAGGCTGAAACTCTTTGACGCCCATAACGACTTCTAACAACTCTACCACATACAGACCCAGTTACAGTATACAGTACAAAACCCTCAGCGGCTGAGGGCAGTCATGTTATCAAGAGAAGAGCAAGTTTACCCTAGGCACTGTAACAGTGTAAGGAAGGCTAAAGTTTACGAAACTCATTACCTCAGCTTTACAGAGCTCTTGAAGTGCTTGCAGGGAAAAGGACACCACCAGCACAGAGGGATGATTTTCAGTCTCATTGGGCTTAGTGTTTTGATCAAGCAATTTGGACAACAGGCTTAGTAAATCGGCACCATGCTGAGATGGCCTGAAGGTAATAAAAGAAAAACCAATGAGAGCTGTGATAAAACCTTAAGTTTGCAAATTTCACACAATGGGTGGTAAACAGCACAATCATCACTTAAGCCTTCCCTCACTATTAATTCTTTTTACCTTGTTTTGCAGACATCTAGCACACATGCTGCCTTAGAAATTTGAATCTCTAAATTATCCAATTCAATTCCCACTTGAGTGTCATCAGCATTTAGTGCACGCTGAAGGTGTGGAAAGACTCGGTTTTGATTTTCCCAAAGCTTGCACATCAGTCTCAGTGACACTTGCTTCAAGGGGGCAGACTTTCCTATGGTTTGAATTGTGCGCAATACAGGCCCAATGCAGAACTAACAAAGAGATAATCATCAAAAATTACAAAGGAGAAAAATGATCTTCATTCACAAAGTAAAGAGGTCATTAATGAACACCAACAAGTAGCCATTCAGTTTCAGCTGCCTCCGTGGTTAATGCTTTTCTGAAATTTCTTTTGGTTCAGTCCTTCATATTGAGATCCCCATTTAAACTTCTCTTCCTAAACGCTCTCCTACATTCAAGCTACCAACTCTGCACTGTGTTAACAAAGACCACTGTCACAACTCCACATGTATGATCACATGATAATGAAAATCATTAATTTGTGGTTGAACTTGATGGAGAATTGAAGTATGGCCACCACTGTACACTTACCCACAAAGCCCCAAAAATTATTAGTTTACAGCAAAACACAAACACGGCTTGCATACCTTATGAGTAGCAAGTTGCGGTATGGAATACAGCAGACACTGTTTAACATCTGCTTCAACCTCTTTACCAAGTTTGTACAGCAACAATGGTAGAAAATAAAGAGCCTGCAGTAGGAAGATAATACCTTCAATTAGAAGATGTGAATGTACATGTAGAGCTGTATAAAATTTAATTTTATAAATTATTAAAACTTGGGAAAAATGTAAAAGGAGTAACGCTCTTTTGTTTGGATGTGATTTAATATGAAGTCTCCATTCACACATAGAAAGTGTTTCCATCACCACCTTCCTTTTTTGAAGTGAATAGCATGCAAATTAAATTCATGCTATCATAAAAGACCAAACTTTTATGTAAAACAGTACTCAGGTAGATGACAAAATTCAGAATCTTTATGTAAAAACTAAAATACAGTTGTTTGACGTGTACCTTTGAAGGGTCAGTCTTGGCAATAACTGGAATTATATTTAGAATGTCCACTGTAACACAACCTTTTGACGTAAACAGCAAAGCTGAGAGCATAAGCAGAGCATGATCCAACACTTGACATTGAGATGAAACTGAGCTCTGCAAACTCTTAAGCCAACGCTTAGCTGACACATCATCTCTGCAAGATAATGGAATGCAGTAAATTAGTATGACCTGCAAGGGTCACTGCCATGGTCGTTGTAACAATTTCCAGTGAAAAGGCATTCAATTCTACCCAACACATCTCGTTCATATTTTGACAACATTTCACCCATGATGTCAAGTACCGGTAAATCCAGAAATACACTGTAAACGATTAGGCATAACATGTTTTATCACCTTTAAGCAAATTCCACAGCAACTTTAATTTCTTAACCATCTGGCCCCAGTTGTTCAAAAGCTTTATCCAATGGATAAGTCACTATATAATTTACATCAAACTTTGGCCAAAAGTCTTGTACACACCTTTACTTAGATGTGGTTAGAGTAGCATGTTCACAGTTATGAGGACAAATAATGAAATCTTTGCAGAGATTGAAACTAAAGTTAATTCTGCCCTTTGAAAAAGGGTGTATATTGCTTGTGCATTAAAACAGATGTTTATAGAAATCAGTATTGCCATGATAATTTTTGTAGCCACTTTTGATTTTTAATGTTAAGGTACTAAAATAACAGGTGCATGAATGACAGTGTCCCTTTAAATGGTCCCTGTTAGATGGATATTTGCGTATGTGCGCTCTTCTTTTCCCATTCTTTGCAATGACAATGGACATTGCCGATGTACATGTAAGAAATCAACCAATCAGCTACAAAAAGTAGCATAATTATTGCAAATTACCTCATTAAAGCAATAAATTCCTGAGAAATGGCAGTCATTTGCCTGATGTACTGACTAAGAACAGAACAGTGGTATGCTGCAGCTCTTCTTGTTACAGTCTAAATAATGACACAGAAAAAAAAATCATAATAATAAATAATAATTTAGAATTTATATAGCGCTTATAAAAACATCCTTCATTAGATGGAGATAGGGATAAACTCTTGTGTGTTTGTCTCAAAGTTTAACTACATGAAAATTTCTTTGCAAAGGAAGCACTTTGCAACCTCTTCTTCATCTCACTATGAACACTAATATAATGGTACAGGTATATATTGTCATATTTCACTGGCACATACCACACATTCTTCATGATCTCTGATCTGTTTGATCAAACGAGGCATGTCTACTTCTAAATGCCTTAAGATTTGGAGAGCCAAACACTCAACAGACTGGCTGCTGGACGTCCAGAAACTGACTTTCTGCCTTGGTGGAGAGGCGATGATTTGAAGTATTGGCAGCACAAGGAAACAGCAATTGACATCCATAAATAGACTGGAGCCTGAAGTTTGAGATTCCATCATCGACAAGCCTTGAAAATAATAACAGGGAACAATTAAATTATGTTATCGCAGCTTAAGATGTGATTCTTTGCAGGGTAAATCAGAATTTTTCCTGACTATCCCTAACTAAACGCTGACAAAAAAAATACTTAGAAAAAACTCTTAATTTATTAACCAGGGTTAACATATATCCTGTGGTTCAAATTTGTTCTTGGTTTTAAATTTTCCAAGCCATTGATTTTTCTTTGTCTAACATTCATTAAGATAATCATAATCTGAAGCAAAGGAAAAATCAAAATTGCACAAGTTAGAAAAATGTTTAATCCAAAGAAAAGCTTTTATCACTGTAACAATAATAAATATACACGAACCGCCTCATGCACTATACACTTGTGAGAATTTCTGCTTTATCTGGTAAAAACTAAAGTATACATGTAAGAGTTAAACCGTAAATTGAACTGGTACACAGTATTATAAGACAGAATGTAGTTAATCTCTACAGTGTACTACTATTTTATAAGCATTAAACATGTACATGTACTGTAGCTTCTTCCTGACTGCTGTAATCACGTTTTCATTTCCAGAAAAACTTTTACTTTGGTTTCCACCTACAGTTTTTGCCTTCAACTTATTTTTCCAGCCAAATTCCATAAGCCATTGTCGAGGCTTTTGGTTCATTCCAGATGACTGTAAATCATTGATTCTCAAAGAAGATTAGAAGAGTTCAGATTGCAAATCATGTAGTAAAAGTATTTTTTTTTTAATAAAGAAAAGAAATAACACACTTACAGAGCTGCATAATGTGGATATGATAATGTTGAGGACATGTTAAAAGAAGGCTGCTGAGAGTTGGGAAGACACATAACTGAGAAAAGGCCTTTCAATTGAAAAATAGGTACAAAAATTATTGTTAGTAAACATGGGATATACATGTATCAGAGCAGGATATGGTGCGATTTTTCTTTAATCCATTATAATACGTACAATTCAAAGGTAAGTTGAGTCTCAACTTGATCCTCAACACTCTATTCTGGGGTCTCAAGGGTCAAGACTGCAGTTTCAAGAAGAAACTCTTAATATTAAATAACTATTTGCTAACTAGAGTCAAACAAGTGAAAATAAAATTCTTTTTGAAGAAAGAACAACAATCAGTAACATGCAATAATTTCAATATCCAGTCATTCCTACAGTATATGTGGATGTCCATTTCAACTATGCTCCTCCAAGGTTCACCAAGAAATCAATAAGCCCCTTTTTCATGTGAAAGGTCACAAGCTGTACAAGCTTATCATCTCTCCGAGATGCCAATTAACCTCTGGAGACCTAAGAACTGGAGATTTTTTTTCATCCATCCCAACTCAAGACTTGATTCTCACGGATCAAGAATCAAGTCTAGCTTGACGTCTGACTGTCAACTTACCTTTGAGTGGCCACACTGTATTATTTGTACAAGATATGCTGTGCATGATAATAAATTTATGATAAACACAACTCCAATCTGTCAAAATAATGGTCAACCAAAATTATACTGGCAGGTTTTTATGAAAATTCATTTACCTGGGGGCAATATTTTTGAATTTCTTGCAACAACAGAAGCGACATTGTCATGTCTATACCATGGGAAAGACTCTCCCAGCACAGAGATAACAGATGGTTCACAATCAGCTTAAAACGGGGTTTACCTGAAAGACAGAACTATGACCATGAACATCTTTGGTGACTCATTTCAGAAGTGAAAGCTTACAACTGGATATTACAAGGAAAATAAACATTGTTAAGGGGCCTCCTTTCAGTCCAGAGAGTGAGATGCACTTGCAAACAGTTTTACCCACCAATGGAGGCCATTTTAGGACTGAATACATAGGTTAACTTAACCAATGTTTTTAAGTGCCATCACAGAAACTTGTACAGCATCTGTTCACCGATTTAGATTTAGATTCGCATGTTTCTTTAAAACCATATAATGATATTATTGTCTCAACCCTGAAGGTTTGGTTTAAATCAAGATATCACTCTCCCCCTTTACCATAAAAACAACTGAAAGTTCTTTAAACATAAGCATATAGCCACAGAGGCAAGATTGACTTGCATCAAGCTTGAATTGGATGAATTACGGCAAAAGGATCATAATGCATACAATACATACATGTACAAATTGTATTTCAACTCAACGGATGAATTTTCATGAACATAAACACTAAAAACACCTCAAAAATCTGGGCGTTACTAAACACAGGAATGGAACGGAATATACCGGAATAAACCAGATATGTCGGAATGAGGCAGAATGACACCGGAATGAGACGAATGAACAAGAATGGTACCAGAATATACCGAAACGAGCTGGAATGACAATGGAATGACACACAAATAAAGCGGAAAATACCAGAATAAAGCAGAATATGCCGGAACAAGGCAGAATGACTCTAGAATAAACCCGAATGACACCGGAATGAGACGGAATAAACAAGAATGGTACCGGAACGAGGCGGAATGACAACAGAATAAAGCAGAATAAACCAGAAGGTCACCAGAATCAAGCTGATTAGCGTGGACTGGAATGACAAGGAAAAAAAAGTAATTTTTATCATTGTAGACTGTGAAAGAATAAGTGTTGCAGAATAGAGAGACTGCAGACAGGAGAAAAAAAATTAAATGAAAGGGAAAGTAACAAGGCTTGGAACGAGTCACGATATGTTCTCACAATTCTTCATGCAAATAAATTACATGTATCAATGATCAATCTTTTTTCTGTCCTTCTGACTTCCTTCTTCAAACAAGAAAACACTGCGTTCAGGTTCAATAGCAATATTGTCAACAATCGGGAAGAGAAAAAGAGTCTTCCGCCTGTTTGTGCGAATCTATTCCGTATATCTCCATCATCTGTGGGTTGTGGGAAGCAGGCATTAGCAGCAACGGTAATTAGTTTGTGGTTCACTGAACTTGATTGTGATTGGTCAATACACAATAATTATTCTTGACCTGTCAGAATGAAATAAAAATGTTCACAAGTTTTCTGACTCACACAGTCAAAGCTGCCTTCGAGATCCATAGACAAAACAATTAGAATTTTTCTCTTGCATGCTACTGTACATGTATTTCTTCACGAAAAAAATGTTCCTTCCATAAGAAATAATCATTCATATTTACCTCGTTATTGAAGTGTTCCAAATGTTACAAAAGGCAAAAACACATGCAATTCCCTTACGGAATCAGGTGACACAACAAAAGCTGACTCGGTTGGCGCTAACTAAAGCACCAAATTTTGGCATTTTCAGGTTCATTCCAGTATATTTCGCTTTATTTGGGTGTCATTCCACCTCATTCTGGCGTCATTTCAGCTCGTTTTGGTATATTCCAGTACCATTCTTGTTCATTCCGTCTCATTCCAGTGTCATTCCCCTGTCATTCCGCCTCATTCCAGCATATTCCGGATTATTTCGGTATATTCCGTTCCATTCCGTTCCATTCCAGTGTTTAGTAATGCCACAAAAATCTTAACCGGTCTGTAATCTTTAATGTAACAATGATCAAATTGGAAAGTTGATATCAGCTGATTAACAGGCTCAGATTTTGCACTGACCACTTGATCAATCCCTGGATTTTTTTAACCCATTTGCAATACCTTTCTTAAGTTTGCATCACTATAAAGCAATTTTGACTACTAATTAATCCACTACTACATGTAAGTCCCTTCATATGCCAGTCTGACCCAATTAAATATTTATGTTGCATATCAAATTACCACTGCTGATGTGATCCTTGTGTTCAAGAAGCCAGTTTGTCAAGGTATGTACAAGAAAAATTGTTTCCGTCAAACATCTGCTATCAATCTGTGAAATACAAAATGTAAAAATCAATAACCAGTATTTGCAAAAATTATCCTGATTCTTCATTGGTTCACATCATGATTAAACACAGGGTCAACATACAGTAAAGTGTATTACAAAAGTGCAAAAACAAAAAAGGTTTTTAGCATCAAGAATTACAGCACTAGCTGTACACAGCCCATGCTAACCTGGTAGGAAGGTAGAACAGATATCAAGAAATCTATAATGCAATCAGCAAGCTGCTTTTTGTGATAAATTCCTTTGTGGAACTTGTCATCATTTTCTTCAGGAAAGAAATATTAAGCACATGATTCATGTGTACAGCACTCATATAAATCATGATAATCCAGAGAAAATTTTAATATTACAGTGTGACGCGCCTTACCGTGGCCAACTAACAAAGTTTTTTACAAATTGTCCGCTAATCTGGATGTGTGAATTTGATGACAGACACGACTCCTTGTAAAGTTCGCACAGTTGTCAGCTGAACACCGTTGCATGGGTTGTCGAGTTGACATATTTACACTTAATCATTAAATGTGAAAGTTTGTTGGGAGACCACGGTAAGGCGCACTGCACTGTAAACTTTCTACAAATTAAAAACTTAATGATTATCTATGACATGTTTAATAAAAATTAATAATACCATATCAACATGTCTAATGTCCTGGATTATCTGGGCAGCAGGTACAAAACACAGGTCACAGGTCACAGATCACAGGTCAATCTGGCAAGCATGAATGTTTGATATTCTGTTTACATTAACACAGTGTGTAAGAGAATATGGCTTCCTTTAGTGAGATTCCAATCCCTTTGAAGGACAGTAGGATAATTTGTCAATAATAGACCTTTTTCGCTCGTACATTTTGTTTTCCCAATACAAATCATGTGATAATACTCAGGAGGATTGGTCCTTTGTTTTGCTCATTAAAAAGAGTGCATGCAGGCATGAATATCTCTGCATGCACTATTTTGGATCGAATTGATGCAGCAATAATATCAAGAACACTCATAAAAATAGTAAATCATCAGATGTCAAATCTCCGGAAGTTGATGTCTCTGTGTTTTCAGTGTTGATAACTTGTAACATTCCAACATGCCTTAAATTGGCCTGCACCAAACAGGAAATACTATGCACTGATGAACATTCAGTTACATACATGTACACCACCATACCTAGGCAGCATCTCAAAAGAGTGCTAGCAGTCTGTAAAAGAGCTCTATGAAGCTGTTGTCTCACAAGTTGATCAACTGTAGGTTTTGGATCCTGAAGCACAAACTTGAAAAAAGGTTCTATCATCTGTATAATGGCTTTTGGCTCATCATTACTAGAAAATGAAAACCAAAAACAAAAGTCCCTGCTATTTTTATTTGGATGCATACCTTCTGCGGCCTTATGCGCCTCCTGGCGCGGAGAGATCTAAGTGCTAAGTGCTAAGTGCATACCTTCTGTCCTATACAACCCCTTTATGCCAGTTAATAGCAAGAGTTTTGACAAGTGTGCACATTGTTACTGCAGGCCATCAGGACTTAATACAAAAATCATCCCTCTGTTAGCAAAGTTAATGAATGAAAATTAGCTGTGTCCACAAGAATTTTAAAATTCTTAACTGACTGGGAATATCAAGTACATACCTGTCAATGAGCATACAACTCACATGTTGAATCAGACTTGCTGCATAATCAGGACGGCTTGTGAGGACAGTAATAAATGGATGGGGAGGAGACCTGTAAATGTATAAAACTACTACATCAATGATAGTCAGGTCGCTAAATACATGAATCAAATTGTTAGCCCATTGACTCCTGAATCAAGCAACCCCCCCCCCCCCCACCCCTCAATTGACAAGTAAATCGTTTGGCCTAAGACAGCGTAAATCTACTGTATTAAGTCTCAATCCTAGGAGCCAATGGGTTAATTAAATAACAATAGAACAAATGCACTGTACATGTAACTGATCACAACCTAAATTGTATCAAATTTTCTGTAAGTTGCACATAACCAACAAAATAATATTTAGTATAAAATTATTACATGTAGGTATTAAATTAATATTATCATTGAGATGATAATTACCTATTAAGTTTATATTATTAACCTTTTTTGCGATTGAACATTTTTTTTTTCAAACAGTTAATAAATCCTAAAGGTTATTGAATATTTCAAAAACGCACAAAAAGTGTTGTAAATTAGCAGACAACATGAGTCAAACTGTAAAATTATTGATAAGAAGTAAATGTGCCTCTGGGTAATCAAGAATCAAAGGTTATGCCAGTCATGTTGACAAGTTTATGTTTTAAGATCAAGTTCATGAATCAAAATATTTTATCAGAATTTGCTGGAATTGTATGTCATTCAACTGAATTGTATTTTGACAACAATTAGGAAAAAACAATCCACCATACAGAGTGACTTGTTCTTCAGCAATAAACAGGGTTAACAATTAAGCTGACAGCAAGCACAGATATGTAAGACTACAAGTTTGACAGATATAAACAAGTCTACCTGTCTGCCTATTTGAAAATCAATGATTGTACATCTAGCTCTACAGTGTATGTCAATAATATTATTATTGATGTTATCATCTTAGACTAATAAAAGGCATCAACATTGACAAGATCTTAAGTCTAGAGGTTTGAAAACGTTTTTTCAAGCAATTTTAAAGGGGACATAGTTTTTGAAAGGATGTACTTGAATGTAGAGATTGTTAACTTTCACAGTTGAATACTAAATGTATAACTATTAGAGTCAGCCAAAAAATAATCATTTTATTTTAACTTACCTCAGGGTAAACATGCATTTGTATACAATGTGATTAGTCGCACACTGATATAGTTGAAAGGTCAACAAAGAACTCACAGCTTCCGTTATTCCATTCAAATTTCTGTTAAAATAAAGTGATAAAAATTACGACTCAAAGAGAGTTTTCAGACTTGTAAAACTGAAGCACTCATGTTGGTTTTTTTTCCACAACAAAATTCCACAATCAAACAAATATTCTGATGTTGCTTTTTCGCAAAATTGAAAATTAATTTGACATAATGGCAGTCTCTGCAAATCCAGAGCATTATGGACTACTCTTTGAAATTGCACACAAATATCATAACACATTCAGGAACTTTCAAATTAATTTTTTTACTTGCACAAATTATATTAAATTATTACGAAACTACTTTCTGCTTTGAGACGTTTTGGAGTTTCCAACCAGGACAACTCGATCTTGTCAGTATCAAATAGAATGCATTCTACTGTACACTCACTAATCATAACAGAGAACTGTGAAACACAATTTTAAAGGACAATGGTCATAAAAAATAAGTTCAAATTAAAAGTTAGAATAATGGCAACACAAAGGTAAACTTTTTCCATTATCATCAATGATTTCAATTTTGTGTATTATCATGAGGCCAGGGGTTTTGTCCGAGGGTGGGTTCTCCCACCACCAGCCTCAAGCTGGGCAGCCCCCAGCCAGTAAGGTGCCGCCCCCTCATTGCTTGCCTGCTCTACTTGGTGCGTAGAGCTTAGGGGACACTCCCAACAAGCGAGCAAGTACTTGCAACATGCAGTCAAAAGTAAAAAACTACAAAGACTCCAGCTCTTCGAATCACAAGCTGGAACATTTGCACCATGTGCACGCCCTGGTCTCTCCATTGACCTTCAGCTAATGGATGACTCCCGCAACATCGCCATCATCAACAAGGAGCTGGCACGACTCAACAATGACGTTGCCTGTCTCCAGGAAACCTGGCTGGCCAACAGTGGGTCACTTATAAAAAGAGACTACACCTTCTTCTGGCAAGACCTGTCCCAGGACGAGCCAAGGCAGTACGGCGTCATTTTGCCGCGAGCAACTCACTGATTGCCACCACAGAAACCCCCTTTAATGTAATGGGGCCTCGAGAATTCTTGCCCTTCCCACGAAAACGTAGGCGGGCTTTGTGAACATCATATCTGTCTATGCCCCGGCTCTGACCTCCACCCCACAAACCAAGGATCAATTCTGCAAGGCTCTGCAGGAAACACTATCCAGAATCCCACGTTCCGAGGGCATATATTTGCTAGGTGATTTCAATGCTCACGTTGGGACTGACTGGCAAGCATGGCCTACCTGCCTCGGCCACTTCAGCCTCGGCAGGATGAATGAGGACGAGCAGAGGTTGCTCGAACTCTGCTGTCACCACGGCCTCTGCATCACCAACAGCTACTTTAAGTGTAAGGAGCTGCACAAAGTGACTTGGAGACACCCTCAGTCCCACCACTAGCACCAGCTAGACCTCGTAATCACTAGGAGAGCAGACCTCAGCAGTGTCCTTCACACAAGAAGCTATCACAGCGCTGAATGAGACACAGACCACTCGCTCGTTGCAAGCAAGGTCAGGCTGAAGCCCAGAAAGATCCACCACGCCAAGACCAAGGGTCGCCCCCGCATCAACACCTGTGACACTTCTGACCCTGTTAAGGCTCAGAGCTTCGCTGACAGCCTCCAGGAGAAACTTGCTGTGCAACCAACAACCAGCAACCCGGATGCCAAATGGTCTCACCCCCGTGATGCCATCTACGACTCAGCCATGGCTGCATTTGGCAAGAAAGGACGCAAGATTGCTGACTGGTTTGAGGCTTGCTGGGAAGCCAGTCACGGAGGCCAAGAGGAAAGCGATGCTGGCTCACAAGCAGAACCCTTCCCCAAGCACACGCAACAACCCTTCAAGCAGCTACAAGCAGTTGCAAAAAGAGTTGAGACACTCACTGTTAATAACCGTACAATGCGTGTCATTCAAGTCAGCGCATCTCCAACCCCCCTTCCCCCCCAAGCAAAGTTGTTTCTATTTCCACTTGGCACTCAGACTAAGGGGTATCAACATTGAAAAAGGGGAGGGGGGAGGGAGGGGCATTCAGCCTTTTCTTATGAACTAGAAGAGGGGTTTTAGGAAGAAGAGGTGGATTTTCCATTCAGTGTCTCAACCTTTTTGCAATTGCTTGTAGGAGAAAGGCCCACCAGACCGCCTGCCACTGTGCCAACGAGTACTGGCAGAACCTATGTGCCAAATCCAGCTAGCAGCAGACTGTGGCCACGCAAAGGGGATGTATGAGGGCATCAAAACTGCCACTGGCCCTACAAGCGTCAAAACAGCCCCGCTCAGATCAAAGACTGGCGTGGTCATCACTGATTAGAACATGCAGCTGCAGCATTGGGTGGAGCATTTTCTCGAGCTCTACTCAACCCAGAACATTGTCACAGACACTGCCCTCAATGCCCTGCCTGGGTTGCCATTCATAGAGGAGCATGACAATACGCCGACACTGGAAGAGCTCAGCATAGCCATCGATGGTCTCACCTGTGGCAAGGCACCAGGGAAGGACGTTATCCTGCCGGAAGTTTTGAAGCTTGGGAAGCAAACCATACTGTAACCACTTCATGAGTTCCTCTGCCTGTGCTGGGAGCAAGGTCACATGCCCCAAGACATGAGAGATGCCAACATAGTCACCCTGGACAAGAACAAGGGTGACCGTAGTGATTGCAACAACTATCACGGCATCTCTCTTCTGAGCATCATTGGCAAAGTCTTCGCTTGGCGCACCTTGACCCACCTGCAGAGCCTCGCTTCACAAGTCTACCCCCGAGTCACAGTGTGGCTTCAGAGCTGCGAGGTCCACAGTGGACATGATCTTCTCCCTCCGTCAGCTGCAGGAGAAGTGTCGAGAGCAGCAGCAGCCATTGTTCCTCACCTTCGTGGATCTCAACAAAGCTTTTGACTTGGTGAGCAGAAGCGGGCTCTTCAAGATCCTCCAGAAGATTGGCTGCCCTCCATAGCTCTCAGCAATCATCACCTCCTTTCACCAGGACATGCAGAGTACGGTCTGCTTCAATGGGGCCACCTCCAATGCCTTTCCAGTCAGTAGTGGAGTAAAGCAGGGCTGTGTCCTTGTTCCAAACCTGTTCGGGGTTTCTTCTCTATACTGCTCCGGTATGCCTTTGTAGACTTTCCAGAAGGTGTCTACAGTACGCCCGGAAAAGGTCAGACAGCAAACTCTTCAACATCGCCAGACTCCATGCCAAAACCAAACCTTATGCTTTAACATGCCACAGCGAGGAGGGCCTTCAACATCTCATAGCCAAGCTGTCCCACACCTGCCAGAAGTTTGGGCTAACGATCAGCCTCAGGAAGACCAACATCCTGGCGCAAGGTGCTGAGTCCCCCCCCAGTCATCACCATTGACAACACAGAGCTGGAGGTCGTGGACACCTTCACCCACTTGGGCTCTACCATGTCAAGCTCACCTTCACTCGATGCTGAGATCAGCTTCAGGATCGCCAAAGCAGCTGCTGTCATGGCCTAACTCAACAAGTGAGTGTGGGGCAATGACCTGTTGAGCGAAAGGACCAAGATGTGCGTCTACCAAGCTGGTGTCCTGTCAACTCTCCTTTATGGCAGCGAGTCATGGACGACCTATGCCAGACAAGAGCGGCGACTCAACCAATTCCACCTCCGCTGCTTTCGGCATCTGCTGCACATTAGGTGGCAGGATAGAGTCCGAGGTCCTGGAGCGCACTGGCTCACTGAGCATGCCATCACTGCTCATTCAGCGATGCCTTCGATGGCTCGGCCATGCACATCGCATGGAGCCTGACTGCCTGCCAAGAGAAATCCTTTATGGAGAACTGCAGGAGTGCTTCTGTCACGTGGGTCGACTGCTGCTACGCTACAAGCCTAGGAGATCATCAAGTGAGACTTGCGATCCGCACTAATCGACACCAGTGCATCGGAGGACATTGCCAAACCGAGATACATGGCGGCAAAGTGTCAATGCGGGGGTTTCAAAGGCGGAAGCGAACGCTAGAGTCCAGGCTACATGCAAGAGAGTGGCGATGAAAGAACGCGCAGCTTCTGCACGTGATTCCACAAGGCACGTCTGCGCTACCTGCAAAAGAGACTGCCACTCCAGGATTGGGCTACACAGTCATACAAGATCCTGCCCAAATCCCCAGCACTAACCATTACCTCTTTGAAACGAGGATGCCACTACTACTATACACAGTGACTGTAAGAAGAAAATTTTTAAGGCTTTTATAAATACCACTTATAACAGGATGATTAACACCAAATAAAATTTGAGAAATAAAAATTGTACAGTGATTAGATATGAACCTTGCGGATGGAATGGCATTTAAGAGTCCAGAGAGTACATAATCAAATTCAGCATGACCATCAAAAACCAGTTGCAACAAGCAAGAACAGCATAATCTGTTGACAGCTTCTGATTTCTCTTCAATCATCTCCCATACAAGCTTCAAATCAGGAATCTGAGACAAAACCATTTGAATCAATTTTATAAACAAAAATCAAATCTCCCTGCAACAATTAGGTTTAATCTTGAAATATATACCTTTATGGCAGCTATATTACTGCTGCTACAAAGATGGATTAGGATAAATTAATTACTTTATTGCAGCAACAAGCTCTCTGGGTCTGACATTAAATTTCAGATTGTGATAATTAAAGCCTATAACTAGCAGTTTCATCATTTGCTCTTGTTTTAACCTCACAATGCAATGAAGTCCCAGTGGGGTGACAACCAAAATAATGATGATGAGAAACAGCCAGGAGATTTGGTATTTACAAAAACTGACATGTCAAGGGGAGAAGATGGCTTGAAGTGCACCTCAACTCAAATATTAAAAAATCTTCATTTCTCAAATAAATCTTTTTACTAATAACAAGAACGTTTTTGCCTAATGAGCTTTCATGCCACTCTTTATGACAATGCTGCACAAGGTATGTAGCAGGTAACTTTATTTAACTCCCAGTGGCCACTTAGACTGTAGATTTTACTGTCTAAGACTAATGCCAGACAATTATTTGTCCTCTTCAATTGGGGCCCCCTCGGGCTTTAAAGGGTTAAGTTAGACTTCACCTTTGAGTGAGCTTTAAATGAGAGGCATGGTTCTCCTCCTGATGTAAATTTTACATAACAAAAATAATGGTTTAAATTGGTGTTTTCAAAGGACATTTGCAATGCAAAGCAGTTCGTGAAGTCCAATGAAAAATACACTCAGTGTACATCCATGCCAGTCACAGCTCGTTTTTAGTTCAAATAAGTGTTAGTATAGATCCCTATTACTTTAGTGAACAGGTGCAAAACATAAATAGCAGAATTTTCATCAAAGGAAAATATTTGAGTAAAGGTACACTTAAAGAGAGAAGCTACACGTACCATAGGCAGCCCAAGCTTGCATTACGCGCAAGATGTGACTGTCAAAGCGTCACATCAACGACAACACTGTTCTAGACAATTTTTTTTAATTAGTTTCACAACAAAGGAGGAAAGAAGCAAAAATTTATCAATGAATGAACGAAATAAAGTACTGTAAGTTAACTCACGTTTATTTTGTTTTGTCTTTGTCAAGCTTTTTTTAACTGTTTTTTAAAATTAAAATTTGGGACATTGTCATTTGAGAGGATGTCGTAATCTTCATAAGACAACGTCAAGGCTGGACACAGCTATTCACAAAGAAATGGACTCACTGTAAAGCGAGTTCACCATGCCGTTTTTCCTTCCAACAAAAAGAGCATAGTTTGTGTTCCACCCTGTCTGACCAGCTTGCTGAAAGCATTATCCTTTCAGCTCGAATGAGAAAGATTTCCTTCACATTTTCACACTGGACAGTTGTCTGCCGATGCTTGTGCTTGTCTTTTCGACTATAATGTGGGCAAGATCCCTAATTTCAGTTCTGTAGTCGAAAAGACGAGCACAAGCATCAGCAGACAACTGTCTGGAGTGAAAATGTGAAGGAAATCTTTCTCATTCAAGCCGAAAGGATATTAAATGCTTTCAGCAAGCTGATCAGACGGAAGAACACAAACTATGCTCTTTTCGTCAGAAGGAAAAATGGCACAGTGAACTCTCTTTTCAGCGAGAAAAAAGGCTTTCAAGTACATGTACATTTCTCCATGAGCCTTGACTTTGTCTTCGGAAGACAACAACAGAATCTCAAACAACAACATCCCAAAACAGTTTTAAAAAAGCTCGAAAAGACAAAACAAAATAAACAAGGTGAGTCAACTTACTTCATTTCGTTCATTCATTGATAACTTTTCGCTTCTTTGCTCCTTTGTCGTGAAACTAACCCAAAAAAACCAAAAAAGAATTGTCTAGAACAGTGTTGTAGCTGACGTGACGCTTTCACGTCTCGCGTGTAACGCGGGCTTGGGCCGCCTATGCATGTACATGTACAAGTTGTCCAACTGAATTCATTTTACTGACCTCCGGACTTTTATCATTCAGGACTGTTCCAGGTGTCATCTTATTTACAATACTTTCATAAAGCCTCAAGGTGGCCTGCTGCATTCGAACGACAATACAATTAAAACAAATAAAACTGAACGACCGGAGACACAAATGCATATGAAGCAAATTTAAAGTGACGCTTGCGAGCTATACGCGGTGTAAAAACACACGTGAAACTCAAAAATGACGTTCTGTGTAAACTGAAGTTAATTATAGCTCAGGAAACAAGTATAACCTTGTTAGGTTTTTACGCCAAGAGAACGCCCACGATCGATAAAGGTTGTTATGAAGAAATGCTTTATACTAAAATCCATAAAGCAAAATGTGGCTTGGAAATAAGCCGCGACCTCGTATTCTGGAGTAAAGTCATACGCTATGTACACTGAATGCAGCTCCTTGAAAAACTGCGTTTACCAAAAATTGATGATACCTGTTGCTGATGGAAATGATTTGAAAAAGTCAGTCTTCTGCGCTGTTCGTCCGCCATCTTGAAAATTAGTAAAGCCCACGTCCCTTTGTGTCAGTGGTATATACTTTGTCATATTTTTTGGTCATGTTAGACTAAACATAATCTCCTCAAACGAATTCGCCATATTTGATTGGTAGCGTCATTGTAATTTTTTGTTGGACGGAATGCCCAGGCAGAGGAAAGTCCCTGCAAGATTCCGAGGTGCGCATTGTTATAATAATACCATCCTGTTTTCCTTATTTTATGTTTTATGTTTTCAAGGAACTAAAGCAATCGTAAAAGTTTCAAGGTTTGAAAACAAAGCCATTAGGATAAGCTTGTAAACAACGAACTACTTATAAGCGATATCATTTCACAGAGAAAAACCCTTAGTGACATGATAAAAACATGAACAACGCAAAAACTGAAATTCATCAACCTACATGTAAGTTTAAGGTGATCTGAAACCAAGCTATGTTCAGTGAACATAATTCACGTGAGTTAGCTTTAATATGAGTCAATTAAAAAAGTAGGTGAGTTGCACGGAGCAATTCCTCCCCATCACATAGGTCGACAAGGACATTGCTTCTTTTGTGTTCCATCCAGCTTTTATTTTTGTCTATTTCCATACCAGCCAATTTTTTTTGGAATCAGAGGCGTGGCATTCTTATGTTAATAGTGCCAGGACCTTTTTTGTTGAAAACTAATAATTTCCAAAGACGTCCAAAGATTTCCGATGGCATACCTTTTCCATGGGAAACTGGTAACGGGTAAAAGGGTGAAGGGTAGTCAGATTTCTACCTAACTCATGAATCCACTATGGGAAAGGAATCTTCCTTTGATGCACCATAATATAAGTGCTGATACTTTTTCGGATCATCCCAAAGAAACGCCATTTCTGAGTTGATGTTGGCCTCTTTTTTGAAAATGATTCAGTCCTCTTGTAAAACCATTGAAATGGTAGTGGTTGAGCATTTTCGTCCAAATCAAACTCTTGAATGATTTTGCTAGAAGATTTGTTTTGAAACGGAGCAAAACAACAAGTCGCAAATGGGCTTTTGCAACGCACATGGTACGTGCCTTGAAGTACATGTAATCTCAGCTCTAGGCAAAAAGAAGCTGCAAGAATGGTCTAGAATTCTTCACAGTAAATTGCTTGTAATTAGTAAGTACATGTACATGACAATGAGAAACAACAGTCATTTAGACTGCGAGTTGTCGGCCTTTCTTCCTCATTTCCGACATGCAGGTGGAAATAAAAACATTATTCAAATTTCAGGCTACCAGCTCGCAAGGCATGGGTCGCGCTCATGCCCGCATAGTCTAGGAGAAGAAAGAGACTGCTCGCAGTCTAACAGTCATTAGGAACACATGTATTTCTAGGACCATTTAACTAATTTTAGCCCCAGAAATGAATGATGCAGTCTAGAGAGTGATTGCTTTATTTGAAAATCTATAGATGGTGCTAATCCAGATGAAATAGAGGGAGAAGGAGAAAGCAGTGGATCAAACCCAGAAAGTCCACATAAGAAACAGAGAAAAGAGAGTTCAGGCTCATCAGATCTTGCCAGTCCAATCACGGCACCTGCACCCCAACACTATGGAATGCCACCATTTGCATGTACAACAGCCGAAACTACTACTCATTCACTCACCATGGAGGTAAAAACAAAATTTATTATTTTGAATCTTCATTATTTTATATATGGCTTACATCCATTAATTGAAAGGAATGTTCTCAATCTTATGTCTCCAAGTTTTATCCAATGGTATCACACAACAGTTTCATCAATTCATTACCCCTTCAACCCCTCAAGGAGTGGCGTTGATAACTTATTCTGATGTCTAATGCCAGAGGACTTAACTCATCAGAAGAGAACCCTTTAGTGGCAAAAGAGTTAATCCTGGTAGCAAAAGTCACCCATCGATCAAGAGAAATGCTCTAATTTCCATGTGTCCTGCAGAGGTCAGACTGCAACACCAGGAACTCCATATCCTGCTCTTTGCAAAATAGTGTGTGTTCTTTAATACCCCTCAGAGTTTATGAACAAGTGTTGTATAATGACAAGGCCTTCAGCTTACAGTCCTTATCACAGAAGTCTGCACTTCTAAGAAATAACAAAGAGCAACAGGCAACTCAAAAAGCTTCTTTTCTCTTGTGGTTAATCTTTTTCAGGGAACTCGAGAATTGAGCCGACCCACAGATTTACGGTTAGACCCGGTGTATCCCTGTGGTATCTGCAAACGGGAAGTAAATGACAATGATGATGCTATATTCTGTGAGACAGGCTGTGCTCAGTGGTATCACCGAGTGTGCACAGGATTGACTGAACTAGCATATGATCTGCTTACTGCTGAAGAAAATGCTGAATGGGTCTGTGATAATTGTATCGCAACTAAAAGTATTCCACTTGTCAAATTGAAGAGTTGATCTTAGTGGATAATACACAAGTGGTTTGAAAAATAATCATCGCTAAGTAAGCATGAACTGATGAGCTTTAGCTAAGCTCATACCCATTGCCAGGAGACAGCTGGAATGTCATGTACAAGTTCTTTGTATTGCAGATGGGTGGTACATGTACTTGTGTTACACCAAGAGACCTTTTGGTGTCACCATATCTTCAAAATACTTTACAAACAAATTGGTGGCTGTTGGCATAAAATTAATGACATGAAAGATTTTGCCATACTGATTTTGTTTGCCTTTTTTGTAAATTTTGGGAAGTAAATGGTTCCTACATCTGCAATGAACAGTCTCAAGTCCTATGCAAGAAATTGAAAGCCAATTTTTTTTTCTCTATTTCCCTTTTTAATATTTAAGTATTTTTCATAGTTTATTTTAAAATTTGTTGATGCTTTTCATGCATATACACGTATGAATTAAAGTTATGGATGCGTGCAGGAAGTTTTGAGAGCAGCAGAGAAGCATGAGAGTTGCTTAAGGAAATAGCCGAGAGCAACTCTAGCTTTTCGAGGGCTCTCCAAACTTCCCTTGAATCAATAAATAATTATTATTCTTTTATAACATGTCAACAGGAAAAGTCGTTTCAATGATTGAATTCAAAATTTAACACTCTATTGGCAAACTGAAAACACACCACCTACAGTACATTGAAATTGCTGAAGAAGTGCCCAGAACGTTTGATCTCCTTGAAAAAGAACTGACTGTTGCTAAAATGACCGTAAAAAAAACACTACATGTAGTCAGTATATGAAAAAATTGAAAAGTTTTTTAAAAAGATTTTGTTCTATTTAACACATCATGGTGATCACCCTACTGAATTTCTTGGGGGGAATTGCATATCTATGTTGTGATAAAGTTTAAACTCTTGTTATAATGATTGATTTTTTTAGCTTTATTCTTTTTACCATTTGTTAATAATCTGATATAAGAACGCATTAGGCTCTGGCTTGCATTGCAGAAGGTGGGCACCACTTGCTGACTAAAATTTTGCTTCAAAAGAGCTGGTCATCTACAATGTACAATACAATGATTATCGTGATTATGCATACATTTATACCACTACCACATAATGGATGGGAAAAAATTTAATGCCTTCGAGGCATGACCTTCAGTTATTCATATAGTAAGTAAACTTTGGTCACCAATAATTCATGTTACTCACGACACAATATAAAGTTGAATTTTCTTGTTATTTTCAGTGCATGAATACGTATTAGCTGTAAAATATCTTATAACCTGTGTTCTAAGGGCTTATATCAATTTCAAGAGTTCTAAAAATATAGTTAATAATTTTTGCCTAATTATGAATGGGATGTTACATTTTATTCTCTTTCCTATAATACTAATTTTGTTAGAGTTATTATCAGTAAAGTCACTGTGGCATATATCATCCACAGAATCCTTTTAAAATGTTTGGCAAGTGTGAAATGTAAGAATGGTATTTTATGAAATACCAAATAATACAAAATCTCTGTTGACGCAAATGCACCTAGCTTGTATGTTTTGTTTTCCCATTTCAGACCATGTGATGTTCCTAAGGGATTTACATAAGTTATGCATAGATATGCACATGCGTAAGATTGACATTTGAAAGAAACTGTTCTCTAGAGTAACATCACATGGTCTGAAATGGGCAAACAAAAGGAGTGAAGTAATTCCACAGGTAGCCCAAGCTCTACGATTTGTGTTCACCTTTGTAATGTAACAGTGGTGCACGTCACATAATTTGAAAATCATCATCAACATGACCTTTAATTTGCATAATAGGGAAGATATCTGTTTACAAACATTGCTTTGTTATTCAAATTGTCAAACACAGGAACCAAACGTCCTTTATATCGAGAACCAATGATGCTCTGGTTGACACATGAATGACAATAGGTGACAGCAAGGATATCTTCCTTATAGCAAAGGCAAAATTGAGAATCATTTTTCAATCAAATTTTCTCACCTGAACTCCTTTGTAGTTCCTTTTGTCTTTGTGTGGTTTCCAGGAGGATTTGAAGCTATTTCGTGGAGTTTCTGTTCCAACTGGTTCTCTCTCTATTATACCTAATAATACAAAGCAGTGCAAGTGAGAAAATGGTTGTGAGTTCGATTCAACCCTGGTCAGGTTTCTTCTCTGTCCCTGCATGGGCTTGTTTCCATTACAATGGCGAACACTAAGATGGATTACATTGAAATATATCGTAGTTCTCTAAGTTACACTCTCATACTTCTGTTCCAATGTAATTGCTGTACGGTCAATATTTGAAAAAATATATCCTTTTTTGTAATTGTTAACTAATGTTTTGGTATAACTCAAATGTTTGAAAAAATATTGCACCGTGATTGAAACTGTCAACAGTAGAACTGTGCACCTTGGTAAAATTCGGGGCGCATACATTACCAAAATTAATAACCCACAATCTCGAATATGTACTAATGAATTTATTCTGCGTGTTCTTTCTTTTTTGATTCATTTGCCTGTCACTTACACCAGAGGTGCTGCTGAAGAAAGTAAAGAAGAGACTCCTTAATCGGAAGCGTATCACCACTGGTGCTGTTGTGATTTTCATTCCCCACAACCATTTGATCTCAATTTCAAGGTCTTCATACTTAGATAGTTTTTCGGTTACTTTTACTGAGGTGTTCCAGTCAGTCGGGATGGACATGTCAATGAGAAGGCAAATTTTTTTCTTTTTTGTTTTTGATGACAATATCTGGTCTGTTTGCTTTTATCTCACAATTGTCTGTATTGGCATGTCCCATAGGATCATTGTATCATTCCCCTCTGACACAATTTGTGGCGTGTGCTCTTACCACCTTTCTTTTCTGCTTAATATGTTAAATTCTTTACAGATATTCCAGTGTACAGTAGGTATATGCAGTAGCCTTGTTGTGTCTATGAATGTTTTCAGACTTGGCTAGCTCATGGCATCCTGCCACAATATGATCAACAGTTTCCTGGAATTGACCACATATCCTGCATGTTGGATCTGTGCTATCTTTGAGTATTTTCCTGCGATAATAGTGTTGTTCGGCAGCGATAACAAAACCCTCTGTTTCAGATTTCAGCTCAGCTGTTTTAAGCCGTTTGTTAGTCATACATGTATGACTCACCAATTCTCTTTGGGTATTTTCCATACATTGGTTCGAATTATCTGCTACCATAAAATTGAAGAGCTATCCACCCCATTTCCGGACAAAGCTAGATAGAGGCTGACGTACTGACTGAATCCAAATCAACCCTGACTTGCTTAGCGTCGGCTTGGAACAAGATGGCACCGTTGCTGATCTCGGAAACAGAGTTGTAGAATACCTTGAAAGAGAAATGCTGTCAATTTGTTTCTGGAAAACCTAGGGAAACTGTTTGAGGCATTTTCCGTTAACCTGAAACACAAGCGGGTAAGCACAAGTTCATTTCCATGGGCTGCAGAGAAAGTTAACTGTTTAGATGTCTTCCTTAAAGGGATTGTGTCCTCTGTGCAGACACTGACGGGCACAACAAGAATCAGAATCAGCCAAGAGAATGGCAAGGTGGTCTGCCTACTACTTCACTCCGCAATCGTCTTACTACCCAGTGCCATCCTCGCAGATCGATTGGAAAGATCTTTCTCGCATGGAGCCTTTGAAAAGTCCATTGACGAGTCCAGAGGACAAGGAGCTGATGAGGAAATGGGCAAGAGATCATGGAAAATGTGTTAGGCACCGCACGGTGAGGCAGGAAACGACAAAATATAAGGCGGGAACCCTTCCTTTAAACATGTACCAGACATCTGACATTCTTCAGTCTGTGGGTGAGAGAATTGTCCGGCCATCCAAACATGACGGCGATCAGAATGTAAATGTTCAAGAAAAGCCTACCGAAGGTAATATGGATCAGGCATTTGAGTATTACACAGAGTCCGATGAGGAACCAGAGGAGGATGAAAATGTTAGTGGACAGGAATCGAGTCAAGAAGTTGGAGGGAATAACAGAGAAGTGAATTTTTCTTTTTATGGCTCCGAGAATACGATCGGGATGTATCATAAGAACATCGGTTATGGTTGTTTTTTGGCAATAAGAGGTAAGTCTAAGGCCTCAGTTATTAAGCTGTTCTTAACTCCGTGAAATACCCAAATGTTTGTCCGTTACTCGTGAAAATGCGATTTTTTAGCACGTGAAACGCGAAAAGCCCGATTCAGTATATGTGAAACGTGATCCTTCCCCCCCCCCCCCCCCCCCCCCCATACCCCCCTCTTTATGAAGGTACAATTGTAGCTTTGGCACATTTGTCTAGTCCCAATTCCATTTCTATATATATCATCACTGAAGCCTTTTACGATGGTCAGAAGGCCAGTTTGTTCTTGGTCATTCTTGGCGTACGTTTTGAGGTCATCCATATAAAATAGATGATTAATAGTGGGTGATCCTGTAGTATAACCGTATCTGTTGTCGTTCAGAAGAGAGGGTGATGGAGCAAGGGTTATACAGAAGAGGAGGGGAGAAAGAGAGTTGCCTTGAAATATGCTGCTATTACTGTTGATCTGCCTTGAGTGTAACGCTCCGTCCATGTGGTTTAAATATAAGGATTGTTTTCCACTGGTCCATTTTTGAAGAAAGGAACTAGATGAGAATTGGTGATATTTTGTAGATGTCAAGGCATTTCAGTATCCAGTCATGGGGCACGGAGTCGAAAACCTTTTTGTAGTCAATCCCGGCTGTTGTCATATTTTATTATGTCACAGTTGTAAAAACTGACAGTATGTATGCCATAAGATAGTACACAAGCTGGGGCGTTAGACGTGGCCCAGACTACGTGTAGGAATACAAACTCTCCCTAAACTTTGTAATATCTATATATTTATATATATATAGCTCTCTCATAGATACGTCCACATCTCTTGACCATCCGCCCAGCACATCAATGATGATGTTATGTTGTTTGATGGTGTATCCTGGATACTTCTGAGCCATCTCCCACTTCAAAGGACCGTACTTTGCTGTCTTCTCCTCAGACTTCTTCAGCCGGTTGTCCATCCACGGGAACGACATCTCCACAGCTGCCACCTCTTTCTTCTTGAAGTCAGTGAATCGCGCATCTACTCTGTTCTGCTTCACATGGCTGTGCTCTGCATACACTGGAACATCTCTGAAGGCCTTGGCCTCCTGAATCTCATAGACTGGTTTAGGATCTACGGACGAGTACCGGTGGAGAACTGCGTCTATCAGTTCCAAATCCCTCAGCTTCTCGAAAAACAAGACCTTAAGAGCTGCATTGTTTCTCGATAAGTACTTGTTTTGTGCGAGAGCCGGGTGCTTTGCTACACTTCTACACGTAACATCATTGACCTGCGTTGTTTTCACTTTCCTCGCTGTATGCAGCTTTGTCGGTGTAAGCTGCTCATATAACTCTACAATCCCCTCAATAGTGTGTGAGGGTGCCTCCGCCCAGTTCCTCAGACAGTCCCAACAGCCTCTCTGATTCAGCTGGTCGTTTTCCCACCTTGCCGAGAGAAACTTTCCTTGCCACGTCTCCTCTTGGATCTTTTCGTGGTGCTCAGCTGTCACAGCTCTCTTTAAGTGCCCCTTAACCTTGTCCAATGGTACTTCCTGCCCGTCCTTATCTCGGTACTTTGCGCTCAGGAAAGGAGAGCTCGAGAGCAACCCCAAACTCCTCAGCGAACTTGGTGGACTCCTATATTAGCGACGGGTGACCTTGTGTTGTGTCCTGTTCTTCAGAGGCTCTCAGTAGGCTCATGGTTGGATCGTTGTTACTATAGATCCTGATAGCTGACTTAATCTTGATTTGCTTGTACTCTGTCTCCGCTGACCTCAGGCCACGCCCACCTAGAGCTCTAGGCAGGTAGACAAGAGAAGTCGATCCAAGCTGATGCTTCACGCCGCTATCGCTGATGATCTTGCGAGCCTGTCTATCCAATTTCTTTAAGTCAGAAATGTTCCAGTGCTGTGACCACATAAGGTATGAGAGTACCGGTAGCACTAGTTGGTTAGACGCCATCACTCTGTTGCTGTCCGAGAGTGGGCTTGACCAAAGGACGGATAATCTTCTCAGGTAAGTGTTAGCTGCTACCTCCAAAACCAGCTTTTCGTCTTGCAATAACTGTTCTGGTACTCCCAGAAACTGATAATGCAAGTCCTCCTTCAGACAGTCCACGCTCATCGTTCCCATCACGCATCTTTCCGAATCTTGTGCGGTAATTGCCCTTCTCACATGCAATACATTACACTTCTTGGGGTTCCACTGCAGGCCGATGTCCCCCATCGTAGTCTGAGCCATCTCCAGCACTCTTTTCAATTTCGGTGGTCAGAGTGGGTCTTGAACACGGGATCTCCGGATCTCAACGCAAGCGCCCTAACCACTGGGCCACACTGCCTCCTGCCTAACATGAGGATGTTCATAAAGAATTTCACTTTGCATATATGCCAGATACATATTGCATATTGATTTCATTATAATTGCGTGTACGTTTAAGTCTTACATTGCTATCTTCTTTCAACCCACATCCCAAAATCTGATTCTCTTCCTTGGCCTCCTTATCTTACAATTATTACTAGATAAATAATTACATGATGGTATTCAAACAAAACAAACGTTGCTAATATGCTTATTTGATACATAAAGTATCTCTGAAGTACATGACTCATTTGCTGTATAAAAACTTATCCTTGGAATATTTATGAGTTCTCAAATCCCATTAAGAGTCTTTGCAGATGTAGTACAGAGCACTTTCTCTGGGTGTTCACTGATAGCGATGTTTTGCACCCCCAGTTCTTTGTCCCCTACAAACTGATATAAATCTAGCTATCACGCACACTTATTGTCATTTTAACGTAACATGACTGATGCCTCTACTGTTTCCTGCAATGCTGCATCTTGCTGCTTGCTTTTGCATTTTGCAGCAGACTAAACACTCGTTCAGCTAATGCTGAACTAGGTTGCATTAGCAAAATCTTTTTGACTGCAGCAGACCAATTTGGGAGAGCAACGGCATGTGTGGCCCACCACTGTACTTTTCCTTCTTCTGTTTCAATTAATGCACCACCAGCCATGGCCAGATAGTTGGGGAGCTCTTCCACAAGCTGTACAACTTGTTCATCAGTAATGAAACTTAATTTCTTCCGTTCCTGAACTGAGGCTGCAGTTGGCTGTAGCGCTTGCACTTGCATTGGGCAGCATAAGCGTGCAGCCTTAAATGCACGGTCTGTATTATGCAATTGCATGCTGAATTTCTGCTGGTAAAAGCGGAAGTCTGGGTTGATGCATACCTTTGCTTGAACAAACAACTGGTTGTACAACACCATATTTCCACCTGCATGTTCGTGAGCTTTTGCCTCAGTGTTGGGATATGATTCAATAGCTATTGCATGGGCTAATGCTGAAAAACGCTCATAGCAGCTAAATACTAATGGACCATCCCCTTCAAGATGGTAAGTTGCCTTAACAAAGTGCTCACCAGTTGTACAATGGCCTGATAACCTTATCCGGTAGATAAGTCCGGCACTATCCAACAGTCTCATTTCAGTATTTGCTCACTGAACAAAATTATTTGCATATCATTAACGTAATGCCCCGGGGATATGCAAATGATGAACATAAAAGGACCACTTTGGGCCCACCCCTTGCACTCTACTTTAGGCCGCCGTTTAGTTTAGATCTAGCGACCCGCTCTTCCACTCCGCGAGGAAACCGGGTTTCTTTTTGGAGTGTCTCCTCCAGACTCTTACATACATACATACAAACTAATGATTACCTATTAATGCCCATAGAGGAACACTCGCAAGACAACTGTAAAACAATGGTTCTCACATTATACTAGCGGATAGATGTTACGAGACCGGTCAGTATAGAATGCAGACTTCAGACTGGGTCTAAAATGCGTGATTTCAAGCCAAAGGGGACTAGGTACGAGTCTGTAAATTATGGAATAAGCAACTATTGATCCACATAGTCAGAAAGAGCATATCGAGATTTAAAAAATCCCCAAGTTTGGCGTTAATTGGGCTAATTTTGTACGTCAAAATTACAAAGAAATGTTTCGTCATCCGGACGCAGCGTCCGGATGACCATATATTTTTTGGTAAATTTTGATGTTTTTAAATGACCACATGTACTCTTTTACCCCTGGGTGTAACCCTTTCGCGGATTTGGACCCCCCATTACAGTTTATTTAACTGTTTATCGAGGCAGAGTTAGATACTGACCAATACCATAAAGGATAAATCTTTGACAAAAACACTTAGATCAGTTAATGTTTCAGTTAAGGTTGTTTAAAGGATTCACGGCGGCATTTTGTAAAAATTATGTAGATACGAGTTTTAACTACTTCTGGCAGAAGCTTTAACCACGTACTGGGAACTCGTTGAATTGTCGTGTTACTTTTTTAAATATTTACTTACTCACAAAATTAAGTAAATTAGGGCATGGGCCCCAAGCTGGCCCCAAATTATTGCACAAAGAGTAAGTGGGTGGTCTAACTTCTGAAGGGTTAGTAATAACAACTCAAAACTTTCGCAGACTAATAACGTCACAAAAGTTTATAATGCGAGGATCATAGCTTCACTTGATTTCATATCCGCAGTTCATATATGATACATTTCATATATCATTTCATCGTTGATTCATTCCTCATGGGAACATTGGAACCCACAAATGACCAAATATAAAATGAATCAATAGTTAGACCACTCTCTCACTTATTTTCCTAAAATAGAGCTGGGCCAAGGCCTTAAATCAACTGAGAGGCTTCAAAAGATTTTTCTTTTTTTGCTCACCAAACTTTTCCATTCATGAATTCTCGTATTAATTTTCAGTAAGGAGAAAAAGCAAAGTTAGACTTGAGTTTCAGTAAAAGTTGTTTAAGGCACGCGCTGCGGCATTTCGTCACGTACAGTAGATGGGGATTTTAACATTGTTTTTTTTTTCTTTTTCTTTCAATTGATAGTTTAAATGGTTGGCGTTTTAAAAGAAAAGTTATTAATGTTTATTCTAACATTCTAACAGACTTACTTTGAGGTGAGAAAGAGGTGGGAAAGAAATTCCTCGTAAATATTCTTGCTCTTTGGCCAATTCAACTTAATCAAAAACACGAAGTAAAATGCGCTTTATCATTCTGTTTGTAGCCGCTGTTTATTTATAACACAAGCTAAGAATGAAAATTTTAATTTTGACCAATAAACTTCGCTCACACAAAAAATATTTAAAGTGTCTTTCACAAGATGATAGTAATAATTCCTTAATCAAACGAACACTTATTTTCAGTGGGGTCCAAATCCCCGAAAGGGGGTCCATATCCGCCAGCGGATCTGGACCGGGGGGGGAGGGGGGTCCAAACCCGCTGTGACACCCGGATCGACACCCAGATTCTTTTATTTTATTAAATGTTGTCGCCATCAAAAATGATTTGTCTTGAAAGGTTTTAATCGCAAGAAACGAATTCCCGATCTTGCAAAATGGCTCTCTTCGTACACGACCCAGAGCAAGTATGGTTAACGTTGTCATTTTTGGATCAAGTCCACTTCACCGCAATTAGAGTTAAAAGTGCCCATGAAGTAAAATAAATATTTTTCTTTATTTTAAAGTCTTTTAAAAATGACGAAGAATGGTCTTTTCTATATTGGAACATCTTCTCTCGTTTCCGATATATTCAAGTTTTAGTTCATAAATTGACGTCGTCACAAACTGTACACATAAACGGTAATAAATCACAAAACTGAAAATACAGCCACAGTGTTGCTTTTTGTCAAGTTTCAGTTTCAAATTTTGTTGCGCTCAAGAGTAAGCCGGGTGCGACTTCAATGCGATTTTAAGACGATTTGATGGCTTGATAAACTGCGATTTGGGTGCAACTCATGGAAACACAGTGATTTTGAACAGCAGTTTGGCTACAGCGCAGGCGCATACGCTTTCTTTTCAAAGCGCCAATTTTTTTTTTGCGTGTACTCACCTGTTGTTCTAATATCTAAAGTGAGCAGAAGTCTAGAGACAATTTAATAAAAAGAGAAAATTGAAACATAAACACCGGTAAATGAGTCTTTGAATTGCTCCTTAATCTTTGCTTTTAACACCTAATGCCGCCGCTCTCTTATTGTGAGCTTTATAGCTCAATTGGTAAAAGCACTGCACCGGTATCTTGACAAGCCTGAATTTTTCAGGCTTTTCTTTCGTTACTGCTAAAGTAGCATTCATAACTGCGATGATCTCTAAACTTAACTTGTTCAGTTCCCGCGGTTCAAATAGATGTCTTTAATCAGAAGCTCGTGACCTTGAAGAGTTTAACTCTGGTTCAGAGCCGGGGTTTTTTGAGTTTAAAATTGTCGTTATTTGGATGCAACGAAGCTCGAGCATTTTGCCGCGCGTGCAGCATCGATATTACTTTTGTCGATATTTGGGCATAAAATTGGTGTCCTAAAATCCTCATCTTTGTTCCAAGGAAAAGAGCTGCAAGTTGCACGCTTCAAGGTCATGTGCTTCTACTTTCATACATTGTTATTAGTTCATGGATAATTTTTCCTCGCGATATCGTTGTGTCAAATCGCTGTAAAATCACATTGAAATCGCATCCGGTTTACACGTGCGAATTTTTTAATTGCAACGTAACTTGAGCGCGACAAGTAAAATTTGCATTAAGTTGCTGCGACAAAAATCGCATGTGCAAACGGGCCCTTACACTCTGCCATTAATCATTAAAGTATGTTGAACACTTGGAAGGCTATTGTCTTGTGATCCTTTTGTGGAGGTTTCAACATTGATTAAATTAAAGAACCATGCCAGGAAGCAACGTTTCTTTGCAAAAAGGAAAAACAGAACATTCTTGCGAAGCCAACTATCCAATGATGTGGGGATAATGAAAAAATTTCAACATCAACCAGGGATACAAATTTGATTCTACCCATATGCAGTCTCTTAAAACGTGGCGACGGCGGCCTTTCCCCTAAAACATATCACAGCCGGTGTTATTGGTGCGATAATGATTACCGACATTTCCAAACAACATCCAT
Source organism: Montipora foliosa (assembly GCF_036669935.1). NCBI lineage: Eukaryota > Metazoa > Cnidaria > Anthozoa > Scleractinia > Acroporidae > Montipora > Montipora foliosa. The sequence goes on along the minus strand of NC_090870.1, from coordinate 24,239,037 downwards.
CCTCTGACATTTTTTATTAATGACACTACATCCCAACCAATGCAAAGCCTATGCTGAAAACAAAAGGTCATGACAGGCAGCCGTACGTTCAGCCACATTCAAGAAAAAAATTGGGCTAATGACATGCTCAAGCCGAGTCCATCTTGCAAGATGTTCGATCGAGAGAATTTTTGACTGTAGAACAATCTACCCTCTGAGACAACCTGTCCCGTACCTCGCGGGGAATTGTTTTCTGGCTCCTCTCCAGCCTTGTATCTTCGCTCTTTTGCCTTATATACATCTCTATGTTGCGCGCGGACATTCAACTGTGACGTCATATTTATGGTATTTTGTTTAAAGAAATGGCCGCACCATGGTTCATTGTCTTTTGGCACAAGATTGTTTTATCGCCACCTGTTTGGTTTATTGTGGAAATATTTGCAAAGGGGCCATGGAAATGGAGTATTTGCAGTTCTTTATCACTGACCAGCTTATTGCCCCTTTTTGCGGTGGTGGCTGTTGCGTTTGTGACAATAATATTCGCTATAATCTCGCTTGTGATTGTGCAGTGCGGACTCCTGGGTATAGCGATGGCGTCGTTAGTTTCCTCTTCCATTATGATTGCTCCTTTGGCACTTTTCTTGACAATTTTCATCTACTTCACGTACAAATGTGCTCTCCTGGCAGCCCTGGGAGGCCTCTGGCTTCTCAATGTTGCCACACTACAAGCCACGAACATTCACCATGAAGTAAAGGGCTTTGTTTTAGAGACAGTGAGATACCTGCGTTCTTGGAAAGATTTGAAGAAAAAGCGCCGAAGAGAGATTTCATCAGAGGTGCGTTCAAGGGCGGAGCAACGAATAAGGCTCCGAAATGTGCAGCATTTTTCAGATGTTGAAACCAGAAGTAAAACGCCAGAACTGGACGAAAGTCACCAGCAACAGCGAGGGCTTTTAGCTTGTCTTGAAATCTTAAAACAAAGTTTCCGTGAAGAATCTCTCTCGGAAGATGGCATACACCCAGAAAATTATTTATCAGCATGCCGCTCTGAAAAGAAGTCAAAAGGATGGTTGAATTGGCTAAACCAATCTGATACTGGAAGTAGTATCACCGGTAGTGAGTGTTCTATTGGAACATGCCCTCGTGGGTGTCCACGGCTGAGATACAGATTTTGCACTGCTGAAGGATCAACGACTTGCAGTTCCTGTAGTTCATCTTCAGATATCGTCTCTGATTCATATCTCACAGCAGATGAGTGGGTTGCAGAAGACTACATTGGAAACATAATCCCTGATTACAGAGATACGGAGACTAAACTTTATGAAGCGCTTTTGAAACGGGATTTTTGTCGAGGTGGAGATGATATTTATTAATATACTGTGATCAGATGTGGGCGTTTAACACTACCACATATTGGCAGACGCCGGAGACTATATGATAGTAACTGTTTTGTTCCGTTTCACTGATCCGTGTCACAGCTGTGAGCTAACGCAATTGAGCAAGGCGTTAAATGTGACGTCCGTGAGGAAATTCCATGAGCACTATTTCCAGGGTTGCAGTAATAACATAATTTTGAGATGTATGTTTTTTTCAATTTATTTTTTATACATCCCATGGCAATGTGTACTAGATTAAAGAATAAATTAATCATTGCTTTCACTACTATGCACACGGTTTTAGCAAGGCTATAGTAAAGAAAGATTGGTACACGTTTATCATACGTTTAAGAGAGCAACAAAATGCAGTTCAATTTTCATTGCATTGCACTCCGCTTCTTTGGAACACACTTGCCAAACCAACTATACTATACAACTAGGTAAAATAATTTCACAATAACACCCCCACCACCAACGCATAACACAAAAAAAAAAGCAATATTAAGAATGACTGCCGCAAAGAATTCAAGTTACTTCCCCGCAAAACGCTTAAAATAGTGTTTGGCCCAGTTTTTCGAACGCCTGATGTGAAGTTAGAAGCCGTTGCCCGAACCATTATTTAGTACTTGGCCCTGAAAAATTCCATAATATTACTAAAGAAACACTTTTACCACGCCGTCAAAACACTCCATTTCCGACTCCATTCGTTTTTCTGTCATTCCAACGGCATCGGGAATTACACTTACGCATGACTCAAAGCGGACCATAAAACAAGTAACAGGCTTGGGTCACCTGTTCCAAGTCAGACGACCGACAATAGCACAGGAAAACCAAAAAATGTCATATCGTGGATGTGTCTTGTACAACGGTGAATTCATAAATGCACACTGCACTTTTACAAAGCTTTAATGGAATTGCGAAAGTTACTTTACAGCAACAAATTTCATCTCTGTACAGGGGTGTTTATATACAAATTGATTCATAATATTTACCTCTCTAATTCCATTTTATGTACAGCGAAGCAATTTCAAGTTAAATATCATACACGAAAAATGTTCAAAAAAGATTTCAAAGCGGGAATGAGTAAGAACGGAATTGAACGATAAACATTCTGTTTAATAGAGGCCGAGAAGGAAAAGGGGAATTTCAACGTCTATCAAAAAACGCATGATACGCATGACTAGGTTGCCTCTACGGGTTGCTTCACTTTTGAAGAGGCTCGCTTCCTGGGCTCTAGCGTCAGCGAGGTTCGGTAAAGCATGTCTTCATCCATAAGATTCTCTTTGGAAGTCAAATACTGGATAACCTGAAAAGAAAAAGCAGCTATAAATAAGTGGAAGAAAGAAATAGCAGGGCAACACCTCTGGTATATTGAACACGTTAAAACACTTCAAATTGAAAGATGATGGAGATTGTCTAGAAAAGAGAACCCCGCAGTTTTTAGTTTTGTCCAAAATGTACCACACTGTAAATTTTTAATCAAATCTTGTGAAACTTTGAGGTTGTGCAAAATTCTGAAAAGATTTTTGTAGAAACGAAAAACACACGAACAATGTAATTTTGCGTCTACATCGAAAAACGGTCCATTCAGAAACTTTGGACAGCCATACCTTCTGTAGAACATGTTACGAAATTCTGACTCACAATATCACTGAACTTCGATTGATTATATTTTGAAATAGGGTCTTTGTACCTCTTGTCCTTTGTTCCTAATGTTCAGGTTTCATCTGAAGAGAGGAGACTGAAGAAAACGCTCCATCCCCACCTCAATATTTTGCGGTTGCCTTAAAGTGTTACGACAAAAAGAGTAGAAGTGTCCTTTAAGCCTCGTACTTATACGGACAGTGAAAGGCAATTTTTGTTTTTGAAGCAATAAGTTTCGGTAGCCTGCGTAGCAAGGGCTGAAAGGGGAGCGAACGAGGTAGGCAGAGCAAATTCTGTCCCTCTTTCACTCCCCTTTTAGCGCTTGCTACACAGGCTTCGAAAAAGGCATCCAGCACAATAGACGCACCTTTTTATCGTGTTCCAGTGTGTACTTGTTTTGCTGGTAGTGCTTAATTTCCTGAACGACCTGTGCGATCTGAAATTAGCAAGCAGAAAAACACTTACAAATTTTCCTATCAAAAGTGTTAATATATAAAACTGGTTTTTCGAGACAAGTGACGTTCCGAGTGTTCAAAAATGGACACTTTATTCAAAATACCAGAGCAATGAAAGTCTCTTTTTGACTGCATGAATAATCGTGAAATGATTCTAAGCCTTGCCGGCGGTGCTGGTTGTAATACCTATAAGCCACTCATTTCAGGTGTATGCAAAAATGGACAAACAATAGGCCTTTTGCAACAAACTGGTCACATAACTGATAATTGGTGAACTTGAAGCTCGGACTTTATAAATTCCAGAAATGGAAAGATCGTGGTTTTCTTAGACAGAATAAAAATTTTCAGAGAAATACCATTCAAGATTAAGATTTTATGACCATTTAAAGGGAAAGTACGGTCTAGAAAAAAGTGTCTGAATCGAACGTTCTTTACCTCTATTGTCATACTTGACCACTCATTTGGACTAAATGTGTTTATATAGCCAACAATAACGCTTCAAAAATGGGCAAATTTTAATTGAAATCCGCCATCTTTGTTTTTGTGTATGCAAACGAGGCTATGACGAAGCAAGAGTCAAGGATTTCTCCGGATGACTGAATGTACTTGATGAAAAGAAGAAAAACACAGGCCAGGAGAGCAATACTTTGTAGACTTGAATCTTAATCCAGAGGCTAAATTGTATTGATATTGGCTCCACCTCTGAACAGATTTACCTCGTGGTCGTTAAACAGGATTTATATGTGAGTTATATGCAGGAGTTTTACAAAGCGAAAGAGAGCTTGCAATGCTATCCCGCGCTCATTTCTGTGAAATAAACGCCTGCATGGAAATTAAATTTAATCTGTCTACCGTGGCTTTCTACGAGATCCCTGTTACAACTTCAAAACAAACGATCGATTTATATATTTCCATCAAATGGTAAGAGTAAATCGTTTCAATAGTTTCTATACTGCTAACAAATTTAACTACATTTCAAGTTACGTTTATTAAACAATTATTGGATGAGGTTGAGCATGATATCATGAATTATCAAGTCTAGACATGTGTCTAGTTTCATCCCCGTCGAAAGTGTACACCCCATCAGCGGTAATTGTTGATGTGAAAAAGCCTTGCTTCGTGTATTGAGCAACATCTGAAAGTTTCGTCGGCTTATTCTAAATTAAACGCTTCCTCGTGTGAAAGCAAACAAATACGTTTGCTGAAACATCGAAAACGGCTGTCGCTGAAGGAATAAAGTGAAAAAGGTACGCTTGTCGAATATTTCTTTGTCGCATGTTCAAGGCTTTTGTCTTTTGCTCTGGCTGATTGTTCTCATAATTTAGAGAAACTTTTTCTAGACCGTACTTTCCCTTTAAACACTCGAAAATTCCATACTTCTATTTACGAACGAAAGGCCTTTGCCCTCCAGTGTAATTTTTTTATAATTACGCACCACAAACTGAGCTTTTTACCATGGGTCAAATAAGTGAAAATAAATGTGCAAGGGTGGAAATTTTCAGACTTTAATATTTCGAAGGAAGAATCTTAAAGCGGTTTGGAAACTTAGAAAAATACAAGGATTTGTATGAAAACCATTGAAGCTTGACTGGGTGGCAAAGCGTCCTTTTCCCATATAGCCTGCGAACAGGCTCCCGGTGAGTACGGAAAAAAACATTCGGCGATCGCGAAACAAAAGAATTCGGGCTCGCCATTAGTCTGTTCGCAGGCTATTTCCATACAAATCCTTAGAAATTCTGTCAACTGTAACAACACCTGTTTAAACGATATACTTACGAAAATGGGCACGGTAGCATATTTTGAGCTGCTCTTTTTATTTCTGGAAAAATAATTTCATGAAACCAGCAGAATCATGTTCATGAAAAAAAGGTCACGCGACGAATTGTTGCAAAAGGTCTATTCTGCCTGGAAAATTGACTTCTTTACCAAAAACGTCAGTTCTTACGTAGTATACATTAAGTCAACTCAGAATGTGTGCGCTAGTTCAGACAGGAAGTTTAAGGATTGATTGACGACATGCACCGAAGGAACAAGCAAGAAAACACTCGAAACCTATTTAGTCCTCCCGCCAGGCCTTCAGAAGAATAACACAAGGCACATAACATCCTTACCATTCTCATCTTGGAGAAATTAATAAGCCCATTTTCGCTACTGTTAGGAGTTCCATCTTCAATGAAAGCTAAATCGGTTAGGTAAAATCCAAGGTACGGCACACATGGAGGATCCGCACTGAAACAAACAAATAGAAGAATTAACAATTATTCCATGAGCGCGCGTTGGATATGAGATGGTAAATAAGCAACAAGGCGCGTAGCACCGGGTTGGCTATAACCAGTCTCATACCCAACAAGCGCGAACGGAATAATTGTTTCATAAATTTTTTATTACATTCTGAACACTTGGACACGGAAACTGAAGCCAATATTTCTCCATATTTGGTCATAAGGTATAAGAGCTATTATTAAATTCTTAACCTCGGATAATGAATTTCGCGTGCTCTGATTGGTTCACTCAATCCCGGTTATCACCTCATATACCTTGGTTTGACCTAAAGGTCATTCGTCGATTCATTCATCACGGGAACAATAGAACCCACAAATAACCAGCGCCCAAGATCAGTGGCTTCATAGCTCAGTTAGTTAGAGCGTCGCAGCGGTATGGGGAGATCACGGGTTCAAACCCCGTTGAAGTCCTGAATTTTTCAGGCTTCTCTACGCAATTGCTAAATTGCGTTCATAACTGCTAGGATCATAGCTTCACTTGGTTCATCCTATCTATCGCATGCACGTACCATCTAAGAGCTTCTCTCATGTTTTTGAAACGACCATCTGAGCTGACCAACTTCTGTAATCGATCAATTAATGTCCGGGTCTACAGAGAAAAGATTGAGATTAGCGCTGTAATGATCAATTGCCTGGATTGCGTTGTAGATGTTTAGATCTGTTTGCGACATCAACTTCATGTTTCCAACGCATGACTCTACGTCAGTTTCCAAACAATACTCGGTTATCCAAGATGGATGAAAGAGAAGAAACAACAGTTTTCCTAATTAGCATCTCTAAGCAAAGCACTCTACAATTCCATATCGTCTCGTTACTGTCGAAATACAGTCGAAAGCGGACACCCTCGTAACCAAGGGTAAGTGTTTGCTTACAGGACGTGTCCGCTTATGGTAGGTTGAAAAAAAGAGGGCAATAAAGGGCATATAATGCACCACGACCAGTCTTTTAAAGCTTTAATTAAGACAACTTGTAATTGTGTTTCAAGGTGTAAGCAAGACAAACACGACTCCCATTGGTCAAGATAGGAAATTCAAAGACCTCAGAGCTTTGCTCTAACAAGTACTTCTTTCAAATAACTCCCTTTTCTAAATGAAATTAAGGGAGGGATTTTCAAAATTTCTCTCAGTAAGGCCTGGTTTTGTATAAGATGCCATTTGTTCATTAGAATATGTTCGAGATTGGGTGACGAAGTTCCTGAAGCGTGCGTCTAACTCAGCAAGGGTTCTTAGTGGTTTCTTGGTGGCCTGTGTTCGATTCCCAGTTCCGGCGTCACATATGGGTTGAGTTTGTTGGTTCTCTATTCTGCTCCGAGAGGTTTTTCCCCAGGTACTCCAGTTTTCCCCTCTCCTCAAAAACCAACATTTAATTTGATATGTATTTTAAAATTTGCTATGATTTCATTACTGCACGACCCCATAAGCTATTCAGCTTTAAACATTATTGTGTGAAACTAAAGTATTATTATTATTATTATTACTATTATTATTATTATTATTATTATTATTATTATTATTATTATTATTATTATTATTATTATTATTATTATTATTATTATTATTATTACAGGAAAGCGGATAAACAGAGGAGCAAGATATGGTATGGAGTTGCCTTGCGAGTTTACATTTCAAGGAGACAAATTTTCGTGCGATTGGCTTAAAGAAAAGTTAAAAGAGAAAAACTTTGATGTACTGTAATGAAAAAAAAAAGCTAATTGTAATCAAAATGACTATCGCGATTAAACCATTAAAATCTAACAGATTTCGTTAAAAATTTTCTAGATATTTTTTTACTGTCCGCTTACGGGAGGATATTTTAGACCCTGTGGACCCCGAACAGGTGTCCGTGTCTGCTTACGGGAGGTTAAATATGTAGTCTTTTAAGGGAGAAACCGACGGAACCGTGGTTTGGTGTCCGCATTCGGGAGGTGTCCGCTTACAGGAGGTGTCCGTTAGTGGAGGTTTGACTGTACAAACAAACTGTGATTTGGTGAAATATTATGTGACTGATGGCCAGTTCAATGTTTCCAGGGCACAAGTTTTGCTTACCTGTTTCGATACCTTTTCCCAAGTCTTCTTGAGCCTGAAGATGGAACTGCTCATAAAGGCCGAACTAATTTCTAACACTGAGTTAAAATTGTGTAAATTGCGGCAAACTTCGCCAACAGTTGCCCACTTCTCGATAACAGTAGCGCGAGCTGATGGAGACTGGCGCCTCAGGATCTCAGATGCGACGAGTGAGCTTGTCTGCAGGGGAAAGATAACAGTGAAAACCAACACACCAAAGGATGTGCCTATTTTATGTGCGATTGACTTCACATCTATTCAGGTACAAGGCCGGTTTGTTTCGTATTAATTTTGTATTTTAATGGCAAGTCAACAACAACAAACACGTCTCCGGGGAGATCGAGAGAGATGAAGGGTGCATTCGTCCCTCCCCATTACACCCATCTTGCGGACGGCGGAGGTCTGTCGGGCTTTTGCAGAGGCCCAACAGTAGAAGTTTGGATAGGGCAATTCTGGTGACAATGAAGTAAAGAGTCTACGCGTTGATGTATTCCCTCAGAACTCATTAAACGATGATACTTTTTGAAAGCGGAGGCCCTACACCCTCAAACCACTGACACTCGTTTCCAAGCGATGCTCTGGCACACACTCTCGCTAAAGCCTGTGTGCGGGGTGGTTAGTCTCAAAAAACAGAGTAAAATTACACTTACTTCATTGAATCGTTTGGTGACACGCAGAATATTAGGAGCCCGAACACTTTTATCCGATTTCATCCAAGAAAGGTTAAGGAATTCACTGCCAGAATAACAAAATAAATTCATAATAAATAGATCCGCAGTTTAAGGGAAATTATGTGTGTGATCTAGTGCACGTATAGAATTTCCATGAGCAATTTGATTGCTTTATGATCCTGTTACCATTGTAAACAGAACTGACGGTGGTGGCTAACGTAAAACAAGAACATGATTGCATCACTTACTGTGCAGGAATCTTGGAAAAAATTAAGTGCTCCAAGAATGTGAGTTGTTCTGCGATTTGTGTAGCAGAGATTTTATCAAAAGTTGCCAACTCCTCAGTGTTTGGGGTCTAGAGTGAGGAGAGACAGTCAAAAAAACATTGAGAAAAGTCAACTAACTGACTTACTACCATGACTTTGGGCTTTAATTCATGTTCGTGATGGGTTTTTGGGGGTTAAATAGGAATACCTTAGACAGCAATGACCAGAATCAGGTTGCTGACCAGCGGTTTTCGTTAAAACAATGGTTTGCTGGGGGTGCTCAGTCTCGCGGGTTCAGAAAACCTGGTTGTGGTCATTGTTATTTAAGGTTTTTCGGTTAAATAGGGCTTCTGTATAGGAGTAAGGTTAGGGGTAGTAGGAATACATGTTTTAAGTGAACACAAACGTCTAGCGTTATGTACGTTTTGCCGCCTAACTCGACCACAACCAAATGAAATGCAAGGGAGTGCCGTGCTACATCGGTATTGGAGGAATAAAGAATCTGAGATTTTGTGGGTGAGATGTGCCCTATCACAAACAAAGTTCGATTATTACTTTTATGAAGACTGGAACAAGTACCGTCCATGATGTCGCTGTGTCATTAGGGCATCTTTGAAAACAAATTGATACTGTTGCTGTCATTCGGCAGGGAACTGTGCTATTTTAAAATTATACGCCACAGAGCAGGTTCATATACAAATCTACTGACATGTTTTCAAGAAGATGACAGAAATGATAGTACTGCACGTTAGTGATCAGATTCTTATTAAGATTATTATTAAACTTACCATCACAGTTTTCAGCCTTAATTCAAAACAAAGAGCTGCTTCTAGTTCTTCGTGTTCTCGCTCAAGTGTTCTTAAAAAAAAACAAGGAAGTATATTTTCTCCAGGCAGTTGATTTGAGTCATGTAGCAGGCTCTCGTAACGTATAATGTGATAGGCCCGATAACCAGGCTAAAAAAACAAAGACTATACAATTGAAACAATGACTCAAGACTTAAAAACAATAGAAACTGCTTACAATAGCAAACAAGAGCTGCATGCTACAGTTCTGGTTGTTTTGTCCGGCAATTTTCTTCGGCTGGAACTAATCGCTAACGGCCCAGGCAAATAGCCTCAACATTCGCTCCAACATCCGTTCGATTTTATTGAACAGCGATGTTGAGATTGTTTGCCGCCCCAACCCCTTCTTTCAAACGTGTTGAAACATATTGAATTGAAGTTGAATCGATCATGAATGCGTTTAAAAGCGTGTTGAAACATTTTGCCCATCCCTGAAGTCAACATCGTTCAACAAAATCGAAAGGATGTTGAAGCCGAGTTGACCGTACTGATGCTTAATTAAAAGTAACAAGATTGGTTTGCACTTAACATCAGCCAAGAAACACTACTATGTATAACCACAGTTAATAGAGGGAACTGGTTTTGAAACTCGGCAAACATCAAAGGGGGAAACAAAGATGCCAAGATTTAGGTTGGAAAGTCCACGACCGTGCACAATCTTTTGTTTTGCGCTCATACACTATGCATGAATTAAGTAACCAACGCGTTTCTATTGGTTAGTTCCTCAGTACGTAGTAAACAACTATTGTGCTTTGTGCACGGTCAAGGCCAAAAAAGAGAACAAAACCATACAACAAAGAAATTTGTCGGGTTTCATAACCATCCCCGTCTATTAACTATGGTATAACAGCAAAAAAAAGACTTTCAAACAAAGCAATGATTGAATGTGACTTACCTTAAAATTACCGCTGCAAGTTTTTGCTCCACATTCGTGGACCCGTCATTGTTTAAAATATAATTCATTGACGAGACTAACTGCTCTTTCAGTGCATGGTCAGCTTCAAAGTCCTGAAATCGAATATACAATATATCGACATGAATCACAAAGGAAGAATCCAAGGAAAATGCCAAAGTGGGGTAACGCAAACCAACACTCACCTCAGGGTGCTTTGTGACCCAGTGACGGAAGACCGTGAGAACTCTCATTGTGGCCATGTGAGTGTTTAAGCAAAGAAACTCACGGATACTGTGACCTAAATAAAGATACACCAGTAACAAAATAAGTAAAGTTTCAAAAACATCAGAAAGGAAAACACTATAATATAGTCAAGAACTAATTTCGCACTCTCCTTTGCTCAGTCTTTCTGCTGCCTCACCTTTCATTACCTTTGGCCCGATTCAGAGGCCGTACTTTTCATGAGCCGAATTTAATAAATTGAATTAAGTTTTCAGGGAGGTTCTGCATCCGATCGAACTGGAATTTAGAGATGTTGGTTTTTGTGGAGAGGGGAGAACCTGATAACCCAGAGAAAAACCCCTCTCGGAGCAGAGTAAAAAACCAACAACAAACTTAACCCACATATGGCCACGAGTCCGGAATCGAGCCAAGGCCAGGCGTCTGAAAAGGGGCTTAGTTTTGTAATAATTCGCGATGACCAGCATCTACTCAGGACATCATTGTACAGCCAACCAGATTATGCTTTTCAACAACATGCCGTTTAAAAACAAAAACAGATGAGCGCAAAGGCCTTTAGGCAATAACTGAAAACAAGTGAAAAGGTACAAAACGTCCAACTTACCAAAGCGAAATCTGGTGGGCGAGTTTGCCGCGTAAGACGGAGACGCGCCTGCAGTCGCAGCAGCAAATGCCGCTGCGGCAGATGCTATACTGGATCGGCGCCGAGAAGGTCTCGACGATGTCACAACTACACCGGCACTGACAGCGTTAGCGGATGGCGACAGAGGAGATCGAGGTGAACTGACAGGAGACACTGGGGATTTAGGTGAAGCATAAGAGGCTGGCATAGGAGGACTTGGTCGCCGCTGAGATTTCAAACTCATGACCCTATCCTCTGCATCCTTGACAATTTTGTAGAGTCTACACGGGGAGCTTGATCTTTTGTTCAATTGTTTTTCATGAGATCTTTCAGGGTTTTGTAAGCCAGAGTCGCTAATGATTCCTAAACAACTAACAGGGGGAGTGTCCACACCACGGTCACGATGACCACTAGGAGATGATCGCCGGCGATGAGTTTTGACCTTCTGATTAACTACCTCACCTTCTTGCGGTAACAGTTCATTATCAACCGTCCGTTTTGTTTTTACCTCGGGGGTAGTTACCGGGGAATAGCCGGATGACGATCGAGTTTCTGCGGAGATAACTGGTCCTGATGTTGTTAAAGCACGTGAGCGCCTGGTGCGTTGTTTGGGTGGAGCCTGCAGTTCAAATTTCATATCGCCAAAGACATCCTCATCGTGTGACGTTGATAACATAGAGTTTGTTTCCATATTTAACCTATGTTGTGCACCTCCCGCTGATACGAAATCTGACGAACTGCTTTGTGCTCGGGTGCGAATGTTTCCACGTGTTAGGAAAGGCGAACTGTGATTTCGCAGGCCGTCGTGACGAATGGGTCCCGGTGAGTCGACTTCTTCTGGTGAATGTGGCGGATCAGCAGACGACTCCGGAAAGTCAAAAGCCGCCGTCTCGCCCAGAGCCGAGGGTGACGAATGTCTTCGGTAGCAGTGATAATTACTGGGACACAGGCGGTCAGGAGTACGACCTGCAGTGTCTCGTGGTATAGCTTCTGCTTGATTGTTATCTGATGGCATTTTGACATCAGATACAGTGATGCATATGGGCTGAGATGGCGATGGCTGTTTTGGCTCCCCAAAGAACTTACTGACACCTGTAGAAAGGTCAATGACAATTTCTATTAATTTGAGCATCAAAGCTAAAACTAAAGTGATAACTTTGCCCAATTAAGACACGTGTAACCAATCAAAAATGAACAATCGAACTAAGAGCAAACCCATGTGTCCGGCACCAAGTGAAGTACAATGCGGACACGAGTATACCGTCTCGTGGGTAGATGTCGCATGTTGCGGTTGAAAGTAAAAGAATTAGTAAATTTAAACTTAACTTTAGCGAACATTAGGTCCTCCCGTTTCTTATTGGTTAAATGTGAATACGATACGAGATTTTTCAGCAAGCCACCACTATAACATATTTTGCAAAAATTTATTACATAATACGAGTTTCGTTTCAACACCAATGCTGACATCTTCTTGTCTTGTGAAAAGTACATGAGTAAACGCAGCCGCTGTATTGAAATAACCAGCCAACTTTTTAATGATCTAAGGACGGTGCAACTTAATGTTATTGCGCATACGTTTTGCGCATCACAAAAGCCAATCATTTTGTCACGTGCTGACTTTATATTTTTCGCGTTAAATTACTTTTCCAATTTTTTCAAGTATCGAAATGCCTTAGACGATTTATTCGGTTGCAGTGCGAAAGACATGTATCTTGTAGCAAAAGACCAAAAACAAAAAGAAATCGCATTGAAACAGCAACACCAAGACGGACAAAAATTGGAAAAAGATCGAGGGGCGCCCAATAATGAACGTAAATACTGAACAAAAATTAGTGAACGAATTTTAATGGACTACAAAAGGCCTTCAAAGGCATGTAAGCTCACCGCAA